>NW_007113226.1:64289-64723 GCF_000164805.1 Carlito syrichta | reverse complement strand
GGAAGGATCGCTGGAGCCCAGCAGCTTGAGGCTGCGGTGGCCGGGAGCAGCCACTGCACTCCAGCCTGGGCGACAGAGTGAGACTCCGACTCAAATAAAAACCAGAACAGAACCGCGGGAGACTTGCATCCCCCGCTGTGAGGGAGGCAGGATGCTGAGCTGTTGTCTCTCCGACCCCTTGGGGCTTCCCCGTTCCTGGGCCAGGTTATTTCCGACGGTCTTGAACGGAGGGCCCACAGGTTTGAGTTGTGCTCATCTGCACCCATGCCCGTGTTCAGCCCAGGCTTGGGGTTCAGATTCCTCAAAGATGACTCTCTCCTTCCCCTCAGGCCCAGACGGATAACAAGCTACCCTCCTAGCCGGGCTCGGTGGCTCAGCCTGCAATCCCACGCCTTTGGGAGGCTGAGGTGAGTGATTGCCTGAGCCCGCGGGTT
>NW_007113226.1:59163-64269 GCF_000164805.1 Carlito syrichta | reverse complement strand
GGCTCAGGCAATCCACTCGCCTTGGCCTCCCAAAGTGCTGGGATGACAAGCTGAGCCACCAGGCTCGGCTGAAGTTTCTATTTCTAGAGGGGGATGCCACCTCACACCAGTCCCACCAGACTGCCTGGTGTGTCACCTGAAATGTCCTCCTCCTTTTGGGTTGACAACCTAGTCCATCTCTCCCGCTGGGTTCCACTCCCCTTTAGAGCACTTTCCCTCCGTATCTGCATCCCACTGGAGCACCCCGCCCCGTCCTCTGCCCTGAGTACAGCATCAGTAAACACGGTTACTCTTCCTTGTGTGGTTACTGTTTTTTCCGTTTCCAACCTCGGTGTTTGGGGTGACAGAACGCCAGACTCCATTTCCGCCGTGAGCGCTTGGCGTCGACAGTCAGCCCGTGGCGTCGCTCGGGTGCATTTTATCATTCATGAACAACATCTTCCTCGTTCACCTTCAAGGACAAGTCATCATCTGTTCATCCCAGGCTTCCCAAGTGCGAGCTGCAATCTGCGAGCACGTCACAAGATCAACGCGACAAAGGAGAAGGAAACAGAAAACACCGGCGTGTGGCACAGACACGAGTGCAGGGACTGCCTGATAAAATGTGTTTTGTGTGTGTGTGTACGTGTGTGTGTGGGGGGGGGTCACCATGTAAGATGTATCTTGGGCTGCAGGTCTGGGTAAAGTATCTGGGAGTCACTAGACAAGAGTCCACTTTCCCTGCACCCTGCTTGTTAACTCACCCCCCATTGCTAGCAGGCCCGTCTTCAAGAGCCAAGACAACATGCAAAGCAGGGAAATTCAAGGTCCCTCTCTTTTTTTTTTTTTGAGTCGGGGTCTCCCTCTGTTGCCCAGACTAGAGTGCAGGGTCATGCTCACGGCCACCACAGCCTCGACCTGCTGGGCTCAGGTGATTCTCCCACTTCAGCCTCCCAGTGCTGGGATTACAAGGCGTGCGCCACCACGCCCGGCAAAGTCTCTCTTTTCCATGCAAAGTTTTCTGAGTAAGATCCATGCTGCCCAGGACCAGAAGCCCCACAAGCGGTCAAGGACGTGCAGCGAGTCCCGGGGCGCACAAATGTTCCCTGTGCTCTGTGCTCCCACGCTCCACCCTAATCCTCCTTTCTTAGCCTCCTGGACAGGGCTCTCAGCCAATGTCTAGCAGGCCTCGGAGGCCCTGGAAGGCTGCTGCCCCAAGGTCTCAATCCCTGGACAGCCCCTCGAGCATGGCACTCAAGGTCCCCATGTGATATCCACCTGGGAGGACTCCTGGGAAATTGCTCCCTTGCATGGAACCCCCAGAAAAACAAACACCTGCAGAGCTCACCTGCACAGCCTGGGAGGCAGACACGTCCGCAGCCCAGACACTCAGCACCAGCACTGCTTGGGGAAGGGTCCTGGCGCCTGGCCCTCCTCTGCCCCGTCCCGAGTGTCTGCAAATCACGCAGGGACTCAGTCCTCCACTTCACAGACAGTGAACGCTGTCCAGGCCTCAATCGAACTCAAGTTCGGTGTATCCCAGGATGCCAACAGATAGGGAGGCCTATCCTCTCTCTTTAAAAATCCAAATATAGGGCTGGGCACGGTGGCTTATGCTTATAATCCCAGCTCTTCGGGAGGCTGAGGCAGGAGGATCACCTGAGCCCGAGACCAGCCTGGGCATCACAGCAAGACCTCGTCTCTACCAAAAGATTTAAAAATAAAAAATTTAGCTGGGCGTGGTGGTGCATGCTTGTAGTCCCAGCTACTTGGGAGGCTGAGGTGGAAGGATCGCCTGAGCCTGGGCGGTCAAGACTGCTGCGAGCTGTGATTGTGCCACCGCATTCCAGTCTGGGTAACAGAGTGAGACCCCAACTGAAAAAAAAAATCAAATATGCAGACGCTTGTTGAGCCCCTGTGCATCAGACGCTTCTACACCCATCATTACACTCAATCATCACAGTGACCCTGTGGGGTGAGCAAGACTGTCCACTTCACAGATAAGGAGGGAGAGGGTCATGTCACCTGCCACAAGTCACCTAGCCAGGAAGGGGTGGCCAGGATGGGATCCGAGCTCCAGTTCGGCAGACTATTTGCCCGAGCACATGACCACTGTCCACACGGCCCTGCAGAAAGCAGCTTTCTTGGCAAGAATGCAGACCTGGGACCCACTCACCCAGAGCCGTGCTTTCTCCACACGACGGGCTTCAAAAGCAAACAATCTCGTGTGGCTGCTGGCTCCCTGGAGGGAACGTTGTGTGTCCTTGAGGCACTGACCTCTCTGAACTGATTCCTCTCTGTACCGGTCACTGACCTACCACCTTCAGAGGCCTGCTGCAAGGAAGATAGGAGATCATGAGGAGAAGGTGCTTTGTGAGGCATCGGGCACTGGGCCCACAAGACAGGTCACTATCCAAGGCCATCTAGTTAATTTGCAAACAGTGTCTACATTTCCCTGCCAGGCTGGGTGCCCCTCAGCCCCCCACTGCTCTTAGGATAAATCTCAAAGCGCCAATCAGATCTGCGAGGCCTGCATGGCATGACCTTCTGTTTACCGCCCCTTCCTCTCTGTGGGCCAGTTTTAATGACCCCTCCGGTTCCTTCCTCAGGGCCTTTGCACATGCTGCGTCCCCTGCCTGGAACATTTCCTGCCTCTGTCCACCACCCTCCCCGCCCCCTCGTGGGTGGCAGATGTGTTTCCTCCCAAGTAGGACAGGGTCGCCCTCTCACCTGCTCCCGCAGCCTACTCTGCGTTTCCTCCCTGGTACGCGAGAATGTCTGCATGCGGCATGCACTGGGGACTGGCTGTCCTGGTTTCATGTGTCTTCCTCATTCCCAGTGCCCGATTGAACTCATAGCGCAAAGTCAGAGCTCCACAGGTATTTGTCGATCACGGTTTTAAAAATTGACACACAGGTTGGGCGCGGTGGCTCAAGTCTGTAACCCCAGCACTTTGGGAGGCCAAGGCGAGAGGATTTCCTGAGCCCACAAGTTTGAGCCCAGCCTGGGCAGCTTGGCGAGACCTCGTCTCTACAACAAATAAAAAAATTAGCTGGGCGTGGTAGCGCGCGCCTGTAGTCCCAGCTACTCGGGAAGTGGAGGCGGAAGGATCGCTGGAGCCCAGCAGGCCGAGGCTGTGGTGGCCGGGAGCAGCCACTGCACTCCAGTCTGGGCGACAGAGTGAGACTCCAACTCAAAAAAAAAAAAATTCATGACCAGCCAGGGCAACTTGGTGAGACCCTGTCTCTACAATGAATCAAAAAATAAGCTGAGCATGGTAGCACATGCCTTTGGTTCCAGCTACTCGGAAGGCTGAGGCGGAAGGATGGCCAGAGCCCAGCAGGTCGAGGCTGTGGAGGCCGGGAACATGCCCCTGCACTCCAGCCTGGGTAACAGAGTGAGACCCGACTCAAAAAAAATAAAAGGGGGAGGGGTGATCATACTCTCTTCAGGTGATGACTGAGATGCAGAGAGAAGCATTTAGTGCGGCGTCTGGTGCAGAGTAAACACGCGACCTGCTTTAGCTTTGCTTACTGATAGGGTCAGGACAGAGTTTTCAGGACAACCCACACCTGCCTGGCCTCACCATTTGTAAGACACAGCAACTCACGCTCATGGCCCGGCGAACACTCTCAGAGGACGCACATGCGTGTTCCTGCTTGGCTGAACCATGTGCCCGCCCAGAGTCCTCTGCCCAGCCAGCAGCCGCCGGCCGCACGGGTTACTCTTCTAACATTTAGGCAAACGTTACATAGGGCGGGCTCGGTGGCTCAGCCTGTCATCCCAGCACTTTGGGAGGCCAAGGCCAGTGGATGGCCTGAGCCCATGGGTTCGAGACCAGCCGGGGCAACTTGGTAAGACCTCGTCTCTACAATAAAATAACAATAGCCAGACGTGGTAGCGTGCATCTATAGTTCCAGCTACTCGGAAGGCTGAGGCGGAAGGATCGCCGGAGCCCAGAAGGTTGACACCGGGGTGGCCGTGAGAGTGCATGCCACTGCACTCCAGCCTGGGTGAAAGAGTGAGACTCCAACTCAAAAAAAACAAACAAAAAAAATAAAACACAAACCAATAAAAGACGAACACAACACTAACATGGCTCCTTGGAAAGCTGCCATGACGGCAAGTTGGTAACAGTGATGTCATCAGTGAGACCACTGGAAAGGGTGGGGGAGTCGTGACCTTGGACTCTACCCTCTGACTGTTTCTCCAACAGGTGCCAGGCCCCCGTCCAACCACAGAGAAAGGGATCTGACCTGCATCCTCAAAGCGTCCGCAAACATTCCTTTATTTGTCCTAAGCTGAAATAAAGGCCGGGCGTGGCAGCTCACGCCTGTCATCCCAACACTTTGGGAGACTGAGGCAGGAGGATTACTTGAGGCTGGGGGTTCGAGACCAGCCTGGGTAATAGAGAGACTTCGTTTCTACAAAAAAAAAAAAATTCAATAAGTTAACCAGGCATGCTGGTGTGCTTCTGAAGAAGCCTCATTTACTCAGGAAGCTGAGGTGGGAGGATCGCCTGGGCCCCGCAAGTTGAGGCTGCAGTAGCCACGATCGTGCCACTGCACTCCAGCCTGGGCAACAGAGTGAGACCCGGACTCAAAAAAATTAATTAGTTAACTAAAATAAAATAGCAAACTGAGAAGTGATCCCAGCCCTCCAAAAACATGCGGTTTAGAGAGGAAGCCAGACCAGAAAGTTCTTGATCTCAGTTGATTACAATGAAAGTGGACGGGGCTGGGGGAGGGGGTGCGACTCAGCAGCTGTGAAGATGGTCCCCGAGGGGTGCCCCGAGGGGCTCTGCTCCCCTCACATCCTTCCACAACACCGTCCAGATCTTCCCCACTCGGTCCAGTGGCCCCTGGATTTTAGGTCCAGCGCTGACAACAACAGTGTGGGAGGGATGTGACCATTTCTCTGCACTGGGAGGCGCCCCAAGGACCTGGATGCTTAGGGACATAGCAGACATGCGCTTCTGCAGACCTTTTGTGATTCCAGATAGACGGGGTTCCTGCTGTGTTCCCCTTCCCAGGACAAGGTCTACCAAGAACCTGTGCCAAATATTTGACTCTTTCTTCTCCTTCTCTTTGCTTCTCTCTTCTTCTCCCCCTCCTTTTTTTTTTTTTT
>NW_007113226.1:44037-59143 GCF_000164805.1 Carlito syrichta | reverse complement strand
GGAGCGGCCACTGCACTCCAGTCTGGGTGACAGAGTGAGACTCCGACTCGAAAAAAAAAACCAAACAAACAACAAGCTACCCTCTTGATCGCTGTGGGCGAGTGGGGTTTTCTGGTTCCTGCTGCTCAGAGAGGCAACACTCCTAGCTCCTAAGTGGGGCTGGACTTGGTCCTCATGATATTAAACTGTAGCTCCTCTGACACGTTGTGGTAGGCGCTAAGGCCTGAGCACTTTGGCTCTGTTTTCTTTTTTCTTTCGTTTTCCTTTTTTTGAGTTGGAGTCTCACTCTGTCGCCCAGACTGGAGTGCAGTGGCCGTTCCCGGCTCACTGCCGCCTTGACCTCCTGGGTTCAGGAGACCCTTCCGCATCAATCTCCCAAGTTGCTGGGACTACATGTAGGTGTGCACTGCCATGCCTGGTTAGTTGTGTTTGTTCATTTGTAGAGATGGGGTCTCGTTGTGTTGTTCCCCAGGCTGGTCTCGAACTCCTGGCCTCAAGCTATTCTCCCGCCTTGGCCCCCAAAAGAGTTGGATGACAGGCGTGAGCCACCACGCCCAGCCCATCTGAGCATTTGAGTCCACGATTCATGGTGAGTTAAATTTTGTGGGAGACTTGGGTGAAGGCTCTTTTCCATCTTCTTGGGTGTTTGTTTTGTTTGCCTGTAGATACTCACTTGCCCAGCACTATCTGTTGAAAAGATCATCTTCCCTCCATTGAGTTGCTTTTGCACTTCTGCCAAAAATCAATGGTGCATATGTGTGTGGGTCTATGTCTGGGTTCTCTTGAGTTTCGTTAGTCTGTGTGTCTATATCTGTCTTGGTTACTACAGCTATGTAATGGTTTGAGGTTGTGTACATTGATTCTTCCCACTTTATCCTTCTTTTTCAAAATTGCTTTTAGCTTTTTTCTTTTTGAGTGGGAGGTCTCACTCTGTCACCCAGGCTGGAGTGTAGTGGCACATTCACGGCTACTGCAGCCTCAACCTGCTGGGTTCAGGCGATCCTTCCGCCTCATTCTTCCAAGAAGCTGGAACTACACACACGTGCCCATGCCCAATCGTCTTTTTGATTTATTGTAGAGACGAGGTCTCGCCAAGTTGCCCAGGCTGGTCTTGAATCCCTAGGCTCAGCAATCCTTTCACCTCCACCTTCCAAAGTGCTGGGATGACAAGGGTGAGCCACTGTGCCTGGCCTGTTTTTAGCTCTTTTAATTCTTTGCATTTAGCATAAATTTTAGAATAATCATACCTACATTTGCAAAAAAATCTTGCTGGGATTTCATAGGAGCTTTGTTAAACCTGTATATCAACTTGGGGAGAACTGACATCTTTACTGTATTGAGATTTCCAATTTGTGAACATGGTATGTCTCTTCAATTCATTTAATTTTTGCTAGATCTTCTTTGATTTCTTTCATCAGCATTTTGTAGCTTTTAGCATACATGTCTTGCACATGTTTTGTTGAATTTACACCCAATTCGCTTTATTTTTGAGTGACCGTAAATGGTGTTTTATTTTTACTTTCAGGGTCCATGTGTTCATTGCTAGAGTACAGAAATGCAACGGATGCTTTTGTATATTTATCTTGTATCAGGCAACTTTTGCTAAACTCCTTTGTTAATCTAGGATTTCTGGGGTAGATTTCTTGGGATTTCCTAAGCAGAGCACAGAGTCTTCCTTTCTGACCTCTGTGTCCTCTGCTTCTTCTTGAATGATGACACTGGCTAAGAAGTTCCAGGTGAATTTTATCAAATGCGTTTTCTCCATCAGCTGTTGTGACCATGTGCTGCTATTTCTCTGGTCTGGTCATAGGATAGAACAGGTGAGTTGATTACTTGACTACCGAACCAGCCTTTCAGTCCTAGAATAAACTTAAACTACTCATGGTGCACAATATTTTAAACATATTGCTGGATTGGACTTGCCAGTATTTTGTTGAGGAATATTGGTCTGGAGTTTTCCCCATTTTGGTTTTTTGTTTTTTGTTTTGTAATGTCTTTGATGGTATCTGGGTAATACCAGTTTCATAAAAATAATTGGGAGGTGTTCCCTCCTCTTCAGTTGACTCATAGGTTATTTACAAACAACTCATTTTGTTTCTGTTTGAAGATTTTCCTGTTGTCAATTCTACTCTTTAAAAAATTTCTTTTGTGGTCAGAGAACACACTGCATATCATTTTGGCTCTTTTAAATTTTTTGAGTTTGTCTCATGGCCCAGGAAATCATCTATCTTGGTGTATGTCCTAGGAGCACTTGAAGAGATTGTGTTTTATGGTAGAGACTGTGTAGCACTGCTGTTCATTCTTCTTTCAATGTTTGGTAGAATTCTCCACTGAAGCCACCTAGGCTTAGAGATTTCCTTTTGGGGAGTTTTAAAATTATGAATTCAATTTCCTTCATAGTTAGAGAGCTATTTCCAGCCAGGCATGGTGGCTCACACTTATAATGGCTCATGCCTGTAATCCCAGCCTTTTGGGAGGCTGAAGCAGGAGGATCACTTGAGCCCAGGAGTTGGAGGCTGCAGCGAGCCAAAAATTGTGCCACTGCACTCCAGCCTAGGCGATGGTAAAACCCTGACTCAAAAATAAATAAGTAATCTATTTTCCTCTTGGGTAAGCTGTGGTGGCTTGTGTTTTGCAAGAACTTTGTCCGTTTATTTCAGTTGTCAAATGTATGTGTGTAGAGTTTTTCATAGTATCCCCTTATCCATTTGATGTCTGCAGGGTCTGAAGAGATATTCCCTGTTTTATTCCTGATGTCGATAACTTGGTAATATTGGTAAGTTGTGTCTTTTCTCTTTGTTAGTCTTGCTTGGGGATTGCCCATTTTATTGATTTTTCAAAGAAACCAGCTCTTTGGGCCAGGTGCAGTGGCTCACGCCTGTCATCCCAGCACTTTGGGAGGCCGAGGTGAGAGGATCACTTGAGCCCAGGAGTTCAAGACCAGCCTAGTCAACATAGTGAGACCTCATCTCTACAAAAAAAAAATTAAAAATTAGCCAGGTGTGGTGGCACGCCTGTAGTCTCAGCTACTCAAGAGGTTGAGGTGAAAAGATTGCCTGAACTCTGGAGGTCAAGGCTGCAGTGAGCCATGATTGTGCCACTGTACTCCAGCTTGAGTGATGGAGTAAGATCCTGTTGAAAGAAAGAAAGAAAGAAAGAAAGAAAGAAAGAAAGAAAGAAAGAGAGAGAGAGAGATGGAGAAAGAGAGAGAGGGAGAAAGAAAGAAAGAAAGAGAGAAAGAAAGAAAGAAAGAAAGAGAAAGAGAAAAGGAAAAGGAAAAGGAAAACAGGAAAAAGAACCAGCTCTTTGCTTCACTGATTTTCTTTTTTTCTGTTTTAGTTTCATTTATTTCTGCTCTTGTCTTTTTTATCTCCTTCCTTTGCTTGATTTGGCTTTATTGATTTGAGATTTTCTTCTTTCTAATGGATGAATTCAGTCCTATAGATTCCCATCACTACTGCTGAAGTCTGCAAGTTTTGACATGTTGTGTTATCATTTTTATTCAGTTTAGTATATCTTTTTATTTCCTTTGTGACTTCCTCTTTGACTCATGGGTTATTTACAAACAACTCATTTTGTTTCTAGGCGTTTGAAGATTTTCCTGTTATCAGTTCCATTTTTTAAAAATTTCATTTGTGATCAGAGAACACACTACATATGATTTCGGTTCTTTTAAATTTTCTGAGTTTGTCTAATGGCCCAGGAAATAATCTATCTTGAGGTATGTCCTATGGGCACTTGAAAAAAAAAATTGTACACTGCTGTCGTTGGGTGGAGTACTCTATAAATGTCAATTAGATAATGTTGGTTGATGATATTATTGAGTTCTTCTGGTTTTCTGTCTAGTTATTTTACCAATTGTTGAGAGGGGTGATGAAGTTTTCAACTATAATTGTACATTTGTCTGTTTCTTCTTTCAGTTTATCAGGTTTTGCTTCCATATTTTGCAGCTCTGTTGCTTGGTGCATAAACACTTAGAGTTGTTGCATTTTCTTGGTAGATTGACACTTTAATCATTACATCATATCTCTGTCTCTGCTCTAAAGTCTACTTTATCTGATATTAATGCAGCCATTTCTGCCTTCTTTTGAATAATGTTTACATGACATAGCTTTTTCTATCCTTTCTCATTTAACCTTCCCAGATCAGTGAGTTTCTTGTAGACAGCATATAGGTGGGTCACAAATATTAATCAATTCTGCTAATCTCTGTCTTTTAATTTGTGTACATAGACCATTTACGTTTAATATAATTATTGATATGTTGGGTATGTTAGGACCTAACTCTGCCAATTTTTGTTTGCTCTGTTTCTCTTTTCTTTTTTTTTTTGAGTTGGAGTCTCACTCTGTCGCCCAGACTGGAGTGCAGTGGCCGTTCCCGGCCACCGCAGCCTCGACCTGCTGGGCTCCAGTGATCCTTCCGCTTCCGCCTTCCAAGTAGCTGGAACTACAGGCACATGCTACCACGCCCAACTAATTTTTTGATTTATTGTAGAGATGAGGTCTTGCCAAGTTGCCCAGGCGGGTCTCAAACCCGCGGGCTCAGGCAATCCACTCACCTCAGCCTCCCAAGGCGTGGGGTGACAGGCTGAGCCACCCAGCCTGGCTATCATGTCCTTTCTAGATAGAGAACTTCTTCCAGCATTCTCTTAGGGTAGGTCTGCCAGGGATGTACTCTTTGTTTTCCATCATCTGAGAATGTCTTGATTTTCCCTCGTTTTCCTTTCTTCCTTTTTTCCTTTTTCTCCCCCCCCACTGTGAACCTACGTTGATACATCATTGCCATCTCAGGTCCATCGTTTACATAAGCACTCGCTCTCGGTGTTGAACATCAATGGGTTTTAACAAACGCATGATGACACGTATCTGCTATCCTAGTGTCACAGAGGATTTTCACTGCCCTAACAATCTCTGTGCGCCATCTGTTCATCCGTCCCCAACCCCTGGCAATGTCACCATCTCCACAGATTTGCGTGTTCCAGAAGGTCAGGTCCTTGGACTCTACGTAGCTTTTCCGGACTGACTTCTTCCGCTCAGCAGTATGTGTTTGCGTGTTCTCCTTGTCTTTTCACGGCCGGCAGCGCATTTATTTTCAGTGTTGAATAATGCTCCATTGCCTAGGTGGACCACCATTTGCGTATCCATTCACTGACCGAAGGACATCTTATTTACTTCTGAGTTCTGGCAACTATGAATAAAGCTGTTGGACATACTTGATGCAGGTTTTTGTGTGGACGTCCGTTTTCCGCTCCTTTGCGTAAACAGCAAGGAATGCGACCGCTGGATCGTGCGGGAACAGCGTGTTCAGTTTTGTAGGAAACCTCCAAACTATCCTTCCAAGTGGCTCCATCCCCTTCATTTCTGAAATAAATTCTTGCCGGATGTTTTGTGTTGGCGGTCCTTTCTTTCGGAAAAAGGTAGCATCACTTCCTTCTGGCCTCTGTGGTTTCTGGTCTCCGTGGCTAGTGTGCAGTGGGGGTCCATCAGAGGTGAACGTGGCAATCACAGCTCACTGCAGTCTCCTGCCTCAGACTCCCTGGGACTAGAGGCGTGTGTCACCAAGTCCAGTTAATTTTTTAAAATTGTTTTTAATTAAAAGAAAAATTTTGTGGAGACAAGGGTCTCACTATGTTGCCCAGGCTGGCCTCTAACTCCTGGCTTCAAGCAATCCTCCTACCTCGGTCTCCTGAGTAGCCGGGATAACAGGCATGAGTCAGGTGCCTGGCTGTCTCTGGTTCCCGAGGAAAAATCCGCTGTCGTTCAAATGGTTTTCCCCTCGTTACACAGTGGACAGGCCTACACCAACCTACCCCCAAAGCCCAAGGAAGCTAAGGAGTGAAAGAAAGAGGCTGACAAGTCCAGTTTCTCAGAGGGAAGCACTTAATTAGGGACTGAGGAACGAGTCATCACCCCCGAGTCAGGGTGGACGTACCACAGGAAGGGTGATTCAGCTGGGGAACAGGAACGTCGAGGCTGTTTGATCTGAAGGCCCGATTTACGGACAGCACCTGCTCTTATACAAGCAGTGACAGACATACTGGAAATCCTGGAGGCCTTCCCAGAACGCGGGATCCATCAGAGGTGAACACGGCGGTTCAGTATCTCGGGGAGCGGCTGTGCCTCGTGCCCTATAAGTAAGGTGTCGTCACACTCTGGCTGCGTTAAGAGCTCCTCTTTACTGTCCCAGAGTCTGACCGTGATGTTCTTGGTGGAGATCTCAGCCAACGCCATCTGGGGTTCACACGACCACATCAATCTGCGGGTTTCCATCTTTTGCCACGTTTGGGGGTTTCTGTCCTTCCTAAGGCCTTTTCCAGCCCCATCCTCTTGAGTCAGAGTCTCACTGTCACCCAAGCTGGAGTGCAGAGACATGCTCATGGCCACTGCAACCTCGACCTGCTGGACTCAGGGCATCCTTCCACCTCAGCCTTCCAAGTAGCTGGGACCCCAGGCACGCGCCACCACACCCAGCTCATTTTTTGATTTATGGTAGAGATGAGGTCTCGCCAAGTGGCCCAGGCTTCTCTCGAACCCCTGGGCTCAGGCTATCCTCTCGCCTCGGCCTCCCAAGTGCTGGGATGACAAGTGTGAGCCACCGCGCCCGGCTGATCTTTCACTGCAATCTTCTGTCTACTCTCAGTGCACTTTCTCTCTGTTGTCCAGATGGGAGATTTCTACTGTTCTATCGTATTCTTTCCTCGTTCTCCCATTCTGCCTTTGAGCTCATTTGCTGAAGGTTTCGCTTCGGTTACTAATTTTTTTTAATGCAAATTTCCCATTTGTTTTTTCTTTATATCGTCTACTTCTTTGCTGAGACTTTCTATCTTTTTTATGTGTTTCAAGTGTTGGTTTTTTTTGTTTGTTTTTTTGAGTCAAAGTCTCACTCTGTCATCTGAGTTGGAATGCAGTGGCACTCTCACAGCCACCCCAGTGTCGACTTGCTGGGCTCCAGTGATCCTCCCGCCTCAGCCTTCCAAGTAGCCAGAACTACAGGCACACGCTACCATGCTCCACTAATTTTTTTTTTATTTCAGTTTCCCAGGCTGGTCTCGAACCACTGGGCTCAGGCAGTCCTCTCACTACCTTGTTACAGCCCGGTGAGGGTGGAGATCCGGGCTTCTCACACTGCTGGTATGGCTGGGGTGGGCTCCAGAGCTTTCAGTGGTGTTTTGCAGGCGTAGAGTATTATTATTGTCTGAAAGTTGTCTTTCTAGCCACTCACTTTCTAGTCCTTCGACCAGACACAAAAGGCTTTTGCTGGCGCTTGTTTCTGGCCTGCAGGGGGCACTTCCAGGTTGCCAGCTTCTTTTGCTCCACATCCGGGATACACGAGGTGAGGCCAAAACCCAGAAGACTCAGCAACACGTTGTTCCTCAGGTTCTGAGACTTCTAGAAGGGTCTGCCTTCTCCTCACGCTTGCTCTCTAGACAACGTCCAGGGTTTTCCGTGCTGCTTGGCGATGGAACACCTCTTCGTGGTCATTCTGATGCAAATCATTCCGCTGAGCCCTCAGGACCCGACGGGCGCCATGCAGGCTCTGTGGTCAACAGAGACCGTACCACGTGGTGGGACAGAGGGACACACCTTGTACAGCTCGATACGTCACTAAGTACCTGGCTCAGAGTCAGACAGAAGAAGGTAGGGAAGGAGGGTAGGACTCAGAAATTACCTGTCGGGTACAATGCTTTCTATCTGGGGAATGGGCCACCTGAGACCCACCACTACACAATACATCCATGTTCCAGCTCTGACATTTCCAGGCTCCGGAACCCCGGAGACGTTCGTTAACCCCTTGGAACCTCACCGTCCTCCCCCACGAAGTGGGGGAATGACTGGTCCAATCTCACGGGCTGCCAGGGTTAAATGGAGGGAAACAGCACCTACAAGCCACTTGCATGGGGTCAGCAGAGAGTAAGTGCTGTTATTCTTAAAAGGCAGGCTGGGCTGGGCTCGGCAGTTCAGCCTGTCATCCCAGCACTTTGGGAGGCCAAGGCAATGGATTGCGTGGGCCCGGGTTCCAGACCAGCCGGGCAACTTGGCGAGCCCTCGTCTCCACAATAAATAAAAAATGAGCCGAGCGTGGTAGCGTGTGCCTGTAGTTCTGGCTCCTTGGAAGGCTGAGGTGGAAGGATCGCCGGAGCCCAGTAGGTCGAGGCTGCAGTGGCCATGAGTGAGCGAGCCATTGCACTCCAGCCTGAGCCGCGGAGCGAGACTCCAACTCAAGGGAAAAATAGGCAGGCTGGGCCCATGCCCTCATTCCCCCTCAGCCTCGTCCTTTCCAGACAGAGGCGTCCTCTTGGCCTGCACTGGTCCGCGGCCTCTCTGGTCTGCAGTGGAGACGCGTCACACCGCCTCTCTGGGGGATGGGACAGCTGCCCGGGAGGAGGGACCATAGAACGTTCACGGGCCGTTTTTTTGCTAACAGTTATTCAAATGTGATTATCTGACTTTGGGTCAATTTTTCTTTTTCTTTCCCATATTTATTTTAGATTAAGCAGGTATACATGCATGTTTATTACATGGAATACTGTGCGGTGGTGGGGATTGGGTCTCAGGTGCCCCTTCCCCAGAGAGTGAATACTGTACTCGAGAAGTAATTTCTGAATCCTGCCCTCTCTCCACCCTTACTGGTATCCTCAGTGTCTATTATTTCCGTCTTTGTGACCATTCAGCTTACACATACAAGTGAGAACATGCAGTGTTTGGTTTTCTGTTTCTGAGTCAGTTCGCTTAGAATGACGACCTCCAGCTCCATCTGTTTTTCTGCAAAGGACAGGATTTCTTTTTTTTTTTTTTGAGTTGGAGTCTCACTCTGTCACCCAGACTGGAGTGCAGCCACCGCAGCCTCGACCCGCTGGCCTCTGGCGATCCTTCCGCCTCAGCCTTCCAAGTAGCTGGAATTACAGGCATGCGCTACCACGCCCGGCTGATTTTTGATTTATTGTAGAGATGAGGTCTCACCAAGTTGCCCAGGCGTATCTCAAACCCACAGGCTCAGGCAATCCACTCGCCTTAGCCTCCCAAAGCTCTGGGATGACAGGCTGAGCTACTGAGCCCGGCTGATTTCATTCTTTTTGGTGACCGCTTAGTATCCCATGGTTAATACGTAACACATTAGCTTGATCCAGTCAATTGTTGGTGGGCACTTGGGTTGTTTCTAAGCTTTTGCTACGGTGAATGGTGCTGCAATGAACACAGAAATACAGGTATCTGTCTTTTTTTTTTTTTCTTTTTGAGTTAGAGTCTCACTCTTTGCCACCCAGGCTAGCAAAGAGATTCAGATTTAGGTATACAGGTGGTCATCGTACACCACTCACAGCCACTGCAGCCTCGACCTGCAGGGCTCAGGCAATCCTGCCTCAGTCTTCCAAGGAGCTGGAACTGCAGACACACGCCACCACGCCTGGCTAATTTTTGTATTCATTGTAGAGACGAGGTCTCACCAAGTTGTCTGGGCAGGTCTCGAACCCCCAGGGCTCAGGCAATCCTCTTGCCTCAGCCTCCCAAAGTGCTGGGATGACAGGCTGAGGCACTGTGCCTGACCAGAATCTTTTTAATATAATGATTTATTTTATTTTGGGTAGATCTCTGGTAGTGGGATTGCTGGGTCAAATGGTAATTCGATTTTTAGCTCTTGGAGAAATCTCCATAATGTTTTCCAGAGCAGCTGAACTGGTTTACAATCCCCCCAACAGGGAACGAGTGTTCCCTTTTCTCCAGGACCACACCAACATCTGTTGTTCTTTGACTTTCTAATAACGGCCATTCTAACTGATGTGAGCTCATCTCTCATTGTGAATTATTTTTCCTTTTAAAAAAATTTTAACTTAAAGACGTGGGGTACAATTCAGATTTAGGTATACAGGAGGTCATCGTACAAGGAAAGTTTGGGCCTCCCCTTGGTCCCCATGCCACCTGGTTTGAGATCAGGTACCCTTATTGATGGAGTGTGCCCCCGTTCCCTCCCCTGGCAGTTTCCCACTACTGCCCATCCCTTTCTTACAGTATTATGAGAATTGTTCAGGGTCCGCT
The DNA here is from genome assembly GCF_000164805.1 of Carlito syrichta. NCBI lineage: Eukaryota > Metazoa > Chordata > Mammalia > Primates > Tarsiidae > Carlito > Carlito syrichta. The sequence continues at coordinate 49,112 of NW_007113226.1, read as the reverse complement.
TATGAGTGAGAACATGTGGTACTCCGTTCTTTGTTTCTGCGATAGGTCCTTGAATATGACAGACTCTCACTCCATCCAAGTTGCTACGAAGTTCTCACAGGTCGTTTTGATTCACTCCTTCCTTTGTCTGCTCACAAGTTACTTCATCAAATCCATGTTGAACACCCACCCCGTGCGAGGCAGCGTAAGGGGCACGTGAGATGTAGCAGAAGAGTCTATAGATAATGCTGACTCTGGCAGACTGTAAGTACCAGGAAGGGTACAGTCCCAATCCTCTGAAAGGTGAGAAATCACACTGGAAGAATCAGGGAAGGCCTCCTGGAGGAGGGGGCATATGGGTTTCACTTCCATGGGCAGATAGGGAGAAAGGGCACGATATCGACAAAACCCGAGACAGAAAATTACAAGTTGGCCTCAGAAGACAAAAAATAGTACGGTTTGGCTAGAACATGGTGTATTTGTTGGGTAGAATGAGAGGTGACTAGAGTATTCTGGGGTAAGATTTATAGATTTTTTTTTTTTTTCAGTCGGGGTCTTACTCTGTGGCCCAGGCTGTAGTGCAGTGGCTTACTGTAGCCTCAACCTCCTGGGCTCAGACGATCCTCCTACCTCAGTCTCCTGAGTGGCTGGAACTACAGGTGTGCATCACCATGCCAGGGTAACTTTTTTTATTTTTTTGTAGAGATGAGGTCTCATTCTGTTGCCCAAGCTGATATTTTCTTTTTCTTTTTCTTTTTTTTTTTGAGTTGGAGTCTCATTCTGTCATCCAGGCTAGAGTGCGGTGGCACGATCACGGCTCACCACAGCCTTGACCTGCTGGACATAGACGATCCTTCCACTTTAGCCTTCTAAGTAGCTGAAACTACAGGCACACGCCACCATGTCCAGCTAATTTTTTTTTTTATTGTAGAGACGAGTGTTGCCAAGTTTCCTAGGCTGGTCTTGAACCTCTGGACTCAGGCAGTCCTCTTGCTTCTGCCTCCTAGAGTGCTGGGGTTACAGATGTAAGCCACAACACCCAGCTCCAAGCTGATCTTGAACTCCCGCGCTCAAGAGACCCTCCTGTCTGAGCCTCCCAAAGTGCTGGGGTTACAGGCATGAGACACCTAGAGCACTGACTAACAGCTGTGTCTGTCAGGATTAGGGCTGAGTACAAATTATAGTAGCTTAGACACACGAGGGTTGTTTTTCCTCCACCGAAACTAAGTTCAGTGTGAGGCTGGGGTTGGCACGGCGACTCTCCTGTTGCCAGGGACCGCTGCTCCTTATGTCCTCGGCAAGGACTTCCATCATAGTCAAGGGCCACTGGGCTCCAACAGTCCAGGTGTGGAGGAAAGAGAACAGAAGACAGACACTCTGTCCGACTGTCTGTCCTCTTTTTGGAATCCTCCAGAAAAGCACCCAACAACTTGTATGTACACTTGAGTGGCCAGAACGTCACCACACAGCCACTTATCTGCAAGGGATGCCGAAGATATGATTTCTTAAAGTCCGGGCATATGCCTGGACAAGTATGAGTTCTGGAACCAAAGACGAGAGGGAAGAACAGAGGCCGGATAGGCAGCCAGAAGTCTCTGTGTCAGAGCAAGGGGTTTAGTTCTCACTCCCGTGGCAGCGGGCGCCCACGCAGATGGTAGAGCGGAGCCTGGCACAACCCACGCTGCTATCGAGGAAGATCAGCCTGGGAGTGCGGAGAACAGATTGTGGAGGAGACCAGAGGCAGGGAGGTCCGTGGGGTGGCCATTTCACTGGCGGAGGAGGCACTGAAGACAACATGCCGCAGAAAGCGAAGAGGACAGAGGAGACACACCTTTCAGGAGCGTGTTATGGGGTGGCCGACTGGCTGGGAGGGCGTTCAGGTCAACCGCAGACTGATTTTACGACAGGAAACTTCAGAAAGCTGGTCAGGGGCCATGGAATTGAATGGCGGGGCCATTTCTGGAAAGAGGGAAATCTGTGGAAGGGCTTATTTGGGGCCAGGTGATGAGACTGGTTTGGGACAAGAGGCTCAGAAAGACCTTTTTTTTTTTTTTTTTGAGTTGGAGTCTCACTTCGTTGCCCAGGCTGGAGTGCAGTGGCACACTCACGGCCACCACTGCCTTGATCTGCTGGGTGACCCTTCCGCCTCATCCTTCCAAGTAGCTAGAACTACAGGCATGCAATACCACGCCTGGCTGATTTTTGATTTATTGTAGAGATGCGTTCTCACCAAGTTGCCCAGGCTGGGCTCGAACCCCTGGGCTCAGGCAACCTCTCACCTTGGCCCCTCAAAGTGCTGGCAGTACAGGCTTGAGCCCTTGCACCTGGCCCAGACAGAAGCTTTATGTCAGTGGTCCTCAAAGTGTGGACCCCCAAACAGACAGCGTCAACATCACCTGAAAACCTGTTGAAAACGAAAACACATGGACGACATGCCAGGTATGTTGGTCAGACTACTGAGTCAGGGCCCAGCAAGCTGTGTTCTAACAGATGCAGATTGTGAATCTATATTTTATTGACTGATTGGTTGACTATTTTTATTTTAAAGATGGGGGGTACAATTCAGTATTGGGCATACAAGGTAAAGTTCAGGCCTCCCTTTGGTCCCCACTTCACCTGGTTTGAGATCAGATACCCTTACTGATGTTGTGTCCCCCACCCCACTACTACTGATCCCTTTCTTTTTTTTTTTTTTGAGTTGGAGTCACTCTGTCGCCCAGACTGGAGGGCAGTGTTACACTTCCGGCCACCGCAGCCTCGACCTGCTGGGCTTCAGCGATCCTTCCGCCTCAACCTTCCAAGTAGCTGGAACTACAGGTACGCGCTACCACGTCCGGCTAATTTTTGATTTATTGTAGAGATGAGGTCTTGCCACGTTGCCCAAGCGGGTCTGGAACCCGCGGGCTCAGGCAATTCACTCACCTCAGCCTCCCAAAGCACGGGATTACAGGCTGAGCCACCGAGCCCGGCTGCCGATCCCTTTCTTATAGCTTTATGGTAAATGTTCAGGGTCCGCATATGAGTGAGAACATGTGATGCCTTCTATTCTTTGTTTCTGTGATAGATCACTGAGTCTGACAGACTCTAAATGTATCTATATTTTAAAACAACAAACAATAGGATGTTGAAATAGAGATTTTAAAAGACATGCCGCTTACAACAGCACCAAAAAGATGAAATATTTAGGGATTAATTTGACCAAAGATGTGCAAGACCTATACCCTGAAAACCACAAAACATTGCTGAGGGAAAGTGAAGACGACCCAAACAAATGGAGAAATATTACATTCATGCACTGGAAGACTCAATACTGTGAGGACGTCAATAATCCCCAAACGATCTAGATTCAATGCAATCTCAAAACCCCAGCAGGCTTTTTCTTAGTTGTAGAAATTGACAAATGGATTCTAAAATGCATATGGAAATGCAAAAGTCCTAGAATAGTCAAAACAACTTTCATAAATAACAAAGTTGGGGCTGGGCATAGTGGCTCAAACCTGAAATCCCAGCACTTTGGGAAGCCAAGATGGGTGGATCACTTGAGCCCAGGAGTTCGAGACCAGCCTGGGCAACATAGCAAGACCTGGTCTCTACCAAAAAAAAAAAAAATTAGCTGGGTGTAGTGGTGTGCGCCTGTAGTCCCAGCTACTCAGGAGGCTGGAATGGAAGGACTGCCTGAGTCCAGGGGGGTTGAGGCTGTGGTGAGCCATGATCATGCCACTGCACTCCAGCCCGGGTGACCAAGTAAGATCCCACCTCAAAACAAAAAAAAAAGCTGGAAGGCTTACACTACCTAATTTCAATATAAAAATGCAGCATTACCGTATGGTACTGGTATAAAGATAGACAAACAGATCAATGGAAAAGAAATAGACCCACGCATAAACGGTCAATTGATTCTTGACAAAAGAACCAAGGCAGTTCAACAAGAAAAGGATAATTTTTTTCAACAAGTGATGCTGCAACAATTGGATAGATACACGCAAACAAAACAAGCCTCAGCTTTCACCTCACACCGTATACAAAAATTAACTTGAAATGTGTTACAGACGTCATATAATAGCTAAAACCATGAAAGGCCTGTAAGAAAAACATGAGAGAAATCTTAGTGACTTGGGCTAAGATTTCTTTTCTTTTCTTTTTTTTGAATTGGCGTCTCACTCTATCACCCAAACTGGAGTGCAGTGGCACGCTCCCAGCCACCGCAGCCTCGACCTGCTGGGCTCCGGCGATCCTTCTGCCTCAGCCTTCCAAGGCGCCGGAACTACAGGTGCATGCTACCACGCCCGGCTAATTTTTGATTTATTGTAGAGATGAGGTCTTGCCAAGTTGCCTGGGTTGGTTTTGAACCCACGGGCTCAGGCAATCCACTCGCCTCGGCCTCCCAAAGTGCTGGGATGACAAGCTGAGCCACCAAGCCCGGCCATAACTAAGATTTCTTAAATATGATCCCCCAAAGCACAGACTATTTTTTAAAAATCAATAAATTGGACTTAAAAATATTTGCTCTTGGGCAACCCCCTGGGAGCTTTTCTGTCCTCTCAATAAACCTACTCTCTCACTTAAAAAAAAAAAAAAAAAATATATATATATATATATATATATATATATATATTTGCTCTTTAAAAGACATTATTTTAGAAAATGAAAGTGTAAGCCAGAACAAGGAGAGATTGTTTGTCAAACATACATCCAGTGAAGCACTTGGGAGCTGGAATATACACATGGTGGAACAATAAGAAGTCAACAACCCGAATTTCAAATTAAGCAGATGACTTGAGCAGACAAAGTAGCCAGAGAAGATGAATGGGTGTCAACACACACCTAAGAAGATACTCAGCACTGTTGGTCATTAAGAAAATGCAATTGGCCGGGCTCGGTGGCTCAGCCTGTCATCCCAGCATTTTGTGAAGCCTAGGTGAGTGGATGGCCTGAGCCCGCAGGTTTGAGACCAGCCCGGGCAACCTGGCGAGACCTCGTCTCTACAATTAAAAAAAAAAAAAAGCCAGGCTCGGTGGCTCAGCCTGTAATCCCGTTCTTTGGGAGGCTGAGATGAGTGGATTGCCTGAGCCCGCAGGTTCGAGACCCGCCTGGGC
>NW_007113226.1:42129-44017 GCF_000164805.1 Carlito syrichta | reverse complement strand
GGGAGCGGCCACTGCACTCTAGTCTGGGCGACAGAGTGAGACTCCAACTCAAAAAAAAAAAAAATTAGCTGGGCACAGTAGTGCGTGCCTGTAGTTCTGGCTCCTTGGAAGGCTGAGGAGGAAGGATCCCCAGAGCCCAGCAGGTCGATGCTGGGTAGCCGTGAGTGTGCTGCTGGACTCCAGCCTGGGCGACGGAGTGAGACTCCAACTTCAAAAAAAAGAAAGGAAAGAAAGAAAAGAAAATGCAATTAAAGCCATAATGACATCCCACCACATCGCCACTGGAGTGGCCAAAATTAAAAAGACCGAGAGCATACAGATATTGGCAAAAAAGTGGAGCAGCTGGAATTTCACACACTGCTGGAGGTGTATATGGGGGGGACCCAAAAAAAACCCGGAATTATCTTTCGGAGGGCAGGCCCCTTGTGGTACAGGCTTCCCCAGCTAGGTGAGTGTTCTAGGAACCCATTGGCATCAGGGGACCAGTTAGTGTTGTTGTGAGAGGCTGCATTCGGCGTCAGTGAATTTTTTCTCTTTTTTTGAGCTTCTTTCAACGCATTTGCCCCTTTCATGATGGGTGATTCATGAGTGCACCTGCCTATACTGCAATGAAGGCTCAGCAGCGTTTGACTAAAAACGGCATGGTGCCCTATGCCCCGCCCTCCCTATTCACCTGGTCTCGCCCTGGGTGACTTCCTTTTGTCCCCCTGGTTGAAAAAAGTCCTCAAAGGGAAACCCGATGTGAAAGAGGCGAAACAAAAAACGATAGAGGCACTGAAAGGCAGCAAAAACTGCTTTGAGCAGTGGAAAAGCATCTGTTTTTTTGAGTCGGAGTCTCACTCCGTCACCCAGACTGGAGTACAGCGGCCGCTCCCGGCCACCGCAGCGACCTGCCGGGCTCTGGCGATCCTTCCGCCTCAGCCTTCCAAGGAGCTGGAACTACAGGCGTGCGCTACCACACCCGGCTATTTTTGATTTATTGTAGAGATGAGGTCTCGCCAAGTTGCCCAGGCGGGTCTCGAACCCACGGGCTCAGGCCATCCACTCACCTCGGCCTCCCAAAGTGCTGGGATTACAGGTTGAGCCACCGAGCCTGGCCGGAAAAAGCATCTTGATAGGTGTGTTGCATCCAATGGAGAGGGCTTTGAAGGAGTTTAAACGTGTAAGAACATACACACAATTCACAATTTTTTATAAGTGCCAGGGTTTTTGGGTCCCACTCAAATTTCCAATTTGGAAAGCAGTTCCTTAGACAGCCAAACAGCTGGGCGCCGTGGCTCGCACCTGTCATGTTAGCACTTTGCGAGGCAGAGGTGAGAGGTTCGCCTGAGCCCAGGGCCTTGAGACCAGCGTGGGCAACTCGGCGAGACCTCGTCTCTACAACCAATCAAAACAAAGATGAGCCAGGCATGGTGGCACGCACCTGTGGTTCTGGCTCCTTGGAAGGCTGAGGCGGAAGGGTTGCCTGAGCCCAGCAGGTCGAGGCCGTGTGGTCTGTCCAGCTGGGCGACAGAGTGACACTCCAACTCAACAAAAAAAGGTCAAACACTTCCCATAGGAGCCGCCATTCCCCTCCCAAGAGAAAGAGAAATTCCAGGATTTTGACATGAACCTGCTTAGCAGCCTTATTTGTAATAGCCCCAAACTGGAAACAACATGACAAATCGCTGCCCAGGCAAAAATGGTGGACAATGACCGACTCAGAGCCACTCACACACGCAGCAAGTGGGTGAATCTCAAAAGCACTGCGCTGAGTGACATCAGCCAGGAACAACAGGCACGGTTACAGACGCCATCAACACAAAACTCTAGGAAAGGCAGTGACCCCCAGCGACAGAAACAGGCTCCGGGGGCCTGGGGGTGGGGCTGGATGTTGAGGGGAGGGAGG
>NW_007113226.1:31836-42109 GCF_000164805.1 Carlito syrichta | reverse complement strand
GTGGGGGGGGGGGGGGGGGGGATTAGAAAGGGGAACCAGGAGACGGGGAGGGGGGGGGTTGTTTAGCTCAACCATGTTGCTGCTTTCATGGAGGCATTCGTGTATCAAAACTTACGAAATCACTTATTTCAATCATGAGCACCGTATCGTAGGTCAACTACGTCTTGATAACACTGTACGAAAAATTCCTCGGCCTACCCAGGTCTGCTGACTCGCTCTGGGAGTGCGGCCTAGCAATCTGTTTTCACAAACACTCCAAGCGGTTCTGGTGTGCAACAAAGTCTGAGAACCACTGACGTAGGGCAGGGGTCCTCATCGGTCTGTGATCCACTAGGAACCGGGGCCAGGGTGGCATTAGATTCTCACCGGAGCGCGAACCCCATTGTGAATGGCACACACGAAGGACCTAGGCCACACGCTGCTCGTGAGACTCTGGCACCTGATGAGCCCCGACCCTGGGTCTGTGGGAAAACCTGATGCCTAAAGGTCGGGGACCGCGGCCTTAGGGGATAAACGCCCAGCCAGCGGCAGAAATAGGCTCTGGGCAGGAGTACGGACTTGAGAGTCCCCGGCTTGGGCATCGGAGGCTGAGGCTGCAGGAAGTTCCAGTTGTGGGAAGGGATTTAGAGCGAAGAGCAGAAAGCAAGAGGTGGAGGCTTAGAGACCCCCCTGGGGAAGGTGCGGGGGGGGGGGAAGGGGACACGTGACAGAAACAAGGAAGCAGCAGACGAGGTCAGGGAGGGAAGGGCCAGACGCCTGGGCAGGACCTCCAGAGCCAGCGCGCCCAGCAGGGATGACACCAGCGTGGCACCTTCGACCTGTGCTTTCCCATTTCCAAACGGCCAGCCGTCGGTCAGTTACTGGGCAAGGGCCTGGGCTGTGGAATGGGGAGACCCGAGGGGCTCTGGATCCTTCACTGACTCCTGCGGACGTCCGGTCCAGTTTCTTGGACTGAGTCTCCATTTCCCTCCTTTCAAGATGGGGGTCCCTTCTCCCCGCAAGCAGGGTAGACTCCGTACGGCATGTAAACGCCCGCACCGGACCACGGGCGAAGCTGTTCGATCAGGCTGTCTTCGCGTTGCTGTCAAGGAATATCTGAGGCTGGTGACGTGTTTACAAAAGTGGCTCATGGCCGGGCGCGGAGGCTCACGCCTGCCATCCCAGACCTTTGGGAGGCCGAGGCGAGAGGATTGCCTGAGCCCACGGGTTTGAGACCAGCCCGGGCAGCATGGTGAGACCTCGTCTTTACAATAAAATCAAAAAATGAGCTGGGCGTGGTGGCGCATGCCCATGGTTCCAGCTACTCGGAAGGCTGAGGTGGAAAGATGACCGGAGCCCAGCAGGTCGAGGCTGCGGTGGCCGGGAGCGTGCCACCGCCCTCCAGCCTGGGAGACAGAGTGAGACTCTGACTCAAAAAAAAAAAAAGGAAAAGAGGCTCATTTGGCTGATGGTTCTGCACTGCGCTGGGCCCTGATCCTGGTGGGGCCCCGGGAAGCTGCCGTCATGGCGGAAAAGGAAGGGGAGTGAGAGACAGGAGGAGGGGCGGGCTCTTGCACAAACTAGTAGGGAGCGAACTCACTTGTCACTGCGAGGACCAAGCCTTCATGAGGGATCGCCCCTGTGACCCCAGCACTACCCGCCAGACCCCTCAGCTCCCAAACTACACCAGCTGGCAGCGCCTCCCGCTCTCGCCTCCATTCCACGACACCTCGCCCGCAATGCGGAAACGGAGGCTCGAGGCGGTGAGGGACGTGCCCGAGGTCGGAGGCTGCTGAACAAACACGCCGTGCTCACAAGCACGCCCCTGACTTGGGACCCATGGACCCCATGGCCGTGGGGGTCCGTGAAGCCCCTGAAATCACACGCCAGCTGGGGAGCAATGAAGCGCCCACGATTGCATTGGCCTCTGCAGGGCGTTCAGGACCCAAAAATATCAGCGGCATTTCCCCAAGTCCCATGAGCCACCCTCCATGTGTCCTCAGGCACGTCTCTTCCTGTCAGGCGTCTTCTTCCAGGACACAGACTCACGGCCTCTCTGCTGACCGGCCAGTCCGCGGACAAGGACCCTGGCTTCGTGGTCTCGACTCGGTTGTTCATGGACTCCCGTCCTCCAGCAGCGGCCGATCGCCTGCCGGTTGACACCCACCTGGCACAGACGTGGACCCACATGTGAGACGACAGAGCGGCCGGAGGGTCAGGCAGGGACACGGAGACCACGGCAGCCTGTGGCTGGCAACACGGGAGGAGGGCCCGTGGGAAGGCGGCGTCCAGATCAGCCCAGCACGGGCCCCTGGGAATCTCTCCGTCCACATGTCTGTCCATCCAGAGATGGCCGCCTTCAGCTTCAAGCCAGCAAAACCGGCCTCCCACCAACCACTATTTTTTCTTTTTCAGAGACCCTGTCTTGCTCTGTTGCCCAGGCTGGAGTGCGGTGGCTTGATCATGGCCCACTGTGGCCTCAAACTCCTCAAGCGGTGTTCCTGACTCGGCCTCTGGAGTAGAAGTGACTTCAGGTGCACGCCGCCACACTCTGCTAATTTTTTGATTTTCTTACAGAGAAGAAATCTTCTGTTGCCAGGCTGGTCTGGCCTTCCTGGGTGCAAGCCATCCTCCTGCCTCGGCCTCCCAAGGTGCTGGAATGACAAGCCTGAGTCATCATGTCATTGTGTCGGCCTCACCGATGGCTCTGACGGAGGGCTCGTCTCCCGCCCTCGGGCCCTCTCTGGCAGACCCTGCCACCTTCCCGTGTCCTGCTCTGTGGTGCCGAGCCCGACTGGCACCTCAGTGAACCGCCCCCTCCACCAGGCTTTCCTGCCAGCAGCCTCCCGTCTCCCTCACACGCCCCCTTCACGGTGTGTCCACAGCCTGCCCACGGCCCACCCTTGGCCCGCACCGCCCACTCCCACGCGCCCGCCCATGACCTCCCAGGCCGGGGCCCCCGGCCACCCCGTGCTTTGTCTTTCCCTCAGACTCTCCCGAGGCCACCGCAAAGGCACCCCAGGAATCTCCAGCTCGACTGCCAGGAACACGTGGCCTCCCCTGCCCCAGGCTGCATCTCCCCGGAGCGCCCACCCAAGCTCACCCAAGCCCGTGGGTCCCGTGAAGGTGGGGTGCTCGCCACCTGTTTCGTTCACGCCGTCGCCGGGTCCTGTGTCTCCCTCCTAAAGGCCTTCAGACTGGCCTCCCCTGCTGCCACCCCCAGACCCGACCTCCCTTCTCCTTCCAAAGCCCTGTGGTAACCTCCTCTCCTGCCTCCCATGCAGCTGAGCTTCGGCCTCTTCCCTAGGCCGTCTGCCCCACGTGACCTGATTTCACCATGACAGCGGCCCCAGAGGCAGGCACTGCTATGATCTCGCTTCATGCACAGAGAGGTCGAGTGTACAGCTAGCAAGGAGGTGGTGGTGCCAGGAATGCTCTAAGACGCGAATTGTGGCTCCGTCGTGCGCTGTCCTGAAATCCTTGAGAGGAGGACAGCCCCGGTCCCTTAATGCCAAGACCCAAAGTCCTGAGCACGGCAGAGATCGCCAGCTTGGGCCCAGCACCTGGTGCGTGTCTCACACCGTGCCCTCTGCCAGAAGCGCCCGTGTCCCGTCCGCCCCGCTCTGTCAGGTCTCTGTCCTGAGGTTGGCCCAGGTCAAACTCCCTCCCGTGAGGGGCCCGTCCCCAGGGCCCGGGTGCAGCTCACAGGCCTCGGCTGTCCACTGGAGGCCACTGCCAGGCCAAGGCTACCGCCCCTGGACTGCCCACCGCCAGGACCCAGCAGGGCGGGGCCATCGAGCTGAGCCCTGGCCACCCTCGGGAAGGAGGTGCCGGCCAGTCCGGCTCCTTCCGGGTGTTGATCCCAAGCGCTTCCTGCACAGAAGCCTCTGTCCCAGGACCTGCTTCCTGGTGAAGCCCCCAGCGCTCGGGTCTCGCAGTCAGGGCCTGAGTCCCACCCACCACCCCAGGACGCTGGCCCAGGCCGGCGCTCCTGCAGAAAGGCGGCAGCCCGCTGGCCCTGCCCCCTTTACACGAGGGGTGATACTCACAGAGCTCCTGCCTCCTGGCTCTGCCAGCCATGGCGTCCTGACCAGACCAACCTCTCCGGGCGGCCCCGACGACCCGGCCGCAGGCGAGTCGCCCATTCCTCAACCTCTAGGACTCACCTGGCCCCCCCCCGTCACCCCCAAACCAGACTGTGAGACTGGGGCATGGGGTGCAGACGGCGGGGGCGGGGACGCAGGGATGAGGCTTCAACACCCCGCCACTCCTCCGAAACCGTGCGCCAATACTGTCCACCCACTCGGTACTCCCAGTCACCCTGCAAGGTGCAGACTGTCCTTAAGGACTGTCCTAAGGACTGCGGCAGTAACCTCCTTTGCAGGTGATGAAATGGGACACAGAGAAGTTAAGTCGCTTGCCTGAGGGCACACAGCCAGGAAGCCGTAGAGTCAGAATTAGAACATGGGGGTGGGGGTGCTGGGACCAGGAGGAGTACCCTGCACATAGGCTTTCCAGGGGGCTGGTGGGGGAGGTGGGGGAGGAGAGAAGGCGGCACTGTCTCAGCAGGCCAGGAGGAAGAAGGCTGGGGGAGCAGAGCCTGGGCCTGGAGGTGGGGACCCCAGAATACCAACAGCCTGCGGGCGGCTGCCCATGGCCTGGAAGAGCCTGGACTCTGACCACGGCAGGCAGAAAGCACAAGATGGCCAGGAGCTGCTTCGGGAGGTCAGTGTGCAGATAAGGCGGGTCTGGGGCTTGTGGGTCTCGGAGGGACATCAGGGAAGGCTTCCTGGAAGAGGTGACTTCTGGCTCCAGATATCGATGGTGGCTGGTGGAGAAGCAGGCCCCACAGGCTAGGGGGAAGAGGTCGCCAGGCCTGAAGGCCCAGTGGGGACGGGGCGGGAGAGGTGAGTGGGCGCCAACAGGAGCAGCTCCAGGAAGAGGCAAAGGTGAGGCCCTGCATCCTGGCCACGCCCCCAGGCCCTGACAGGCTGCGTCCTGGGAGGAGCCTCCCTGCCTGCCACCCGGCCCTGTCATCCCAACCCCATCCTGCCAGACCTGCGCAGGCAGCCTCAGTCATGGGAATCACTGGCCTCAGGGGGGCAGAGCTGACCACGGGGCAGGGGGGTGGCGATTTGTCAGGACAGGGCAGGTGGGGGGAGGAGGAGGCAGAGAGGGAGGAAGAGAGAAGGGGGAGGGGAGGGGAGGAAGAGGGAGGAGCAGACAGACACAGAGAGACAGAGAGAGCGAGAGACAGAGAGAGAGAGAGAGCAAGAGACAGAGACAGAGAGAGACAGTGAGAGACAGAAAAACAGAGACAGAGAGGTAGAGACATAGAGACAGAAAGACAGAGGGAGAGCAAGAGACAGAGACAGAGAAACAGAGAGAGAGAGACATAGAGACAGAAAGACAGAGGCGGGAATGCTCCCCCGACAAGAGCTCCAGAGTCAACAGAGACACGTAGGAGAGGGGCACACAGGCCTGAGTCTGGAGGCCCGTCCACCCGCCAGCCCTCCGGGGATCTGCCTCTCACTCTGGTCGACACGCCCAGTGGCGTCACCAGCGCCCAGACCCTCCTCACGGCTCTCCTGTCTCACTTGACACATCAGCCCTGAGCCCTCAGGGTGACAAAAGGGCTGCAACAGCCCGACTCACCACATCGCCGCATGGCTAAGTCCAAAGTCCAGGAGAGAAGGGCACAAACCCTTTTTGAGTCGGGGACTCGCTCTGTGGCCCGGGCTGGAGTGCAGTGGTACAATCGTGGTTCACTGCAGCCTCGACCTCCTGGGCTAAGGCGATCCTCCCACCTCAGCCTCCCGAGCAGCTGGAACTACAGGTGCATGCCACCACTCCTGGATACCTTTTTAATTTATTGTAGAGATGAGGTCTTGCTATACTGCCCAGGCTGGTCTGGAACTCCAGGGCTCAAGCGACCCTCCCGCCTCAGCCTCCCAGAGTGCTGGAATGGTAGGCGTGAGCCACTGCACCCAGCCCACACATCTCTTTCTAAGACTAAGGTCCATTTTCCCAAAGCCTCCCCACTTCACTGGTGAGAACTGCCTTGTGGCCACTCGCGAGTGAACCTCGGCAAGGGACACGGAATGACCGTGGCCTTCCCAGAGCAGCCAAGACCCACCCTCGGGCAGGGAGGGGCCAGCCCTCCCCAAAGCATCTGGGCTCCACACACCACACAGAAGTGGGTTCCGTTGGCAGGGAAGGACAGGGTGGGCATAGCTGGTGGCTCCCTCGGACCCTGGGCTGTGCGTCCGTCTTCTCTGCCGGGCAGAGCTCGGCCGCCCCCGTCCTGTCTGCAGGTCCACCCGTCAGTCCCTCCTCATCGGCGGCTGCCACCTGCCTGTCCCGTGTCCAGCGTGCCTCTGTCTTCCCGTCTAGGTGAGTCTGTTCGTCGGCGTGTTCGGTCTCCGTCCATCCCTCCGTCGGGAGCTTCCGCCCACCTGCCCTCCTCGCCCCACCTGTCCGTGGGTTCTGCTTCCTCAGAGTCGCCGGAGGCAACTCACGAAGCTCATCGCTCAGACGGACCACGGACCACGCGGCAGGGGGCAGGATGGCCAGAGAGCCCCCTGCCCCCGGGGGTACCCGCCTTCCAGGGCCGCCCGCCCCCTCCTCTCTCTCGGTGCCCCTCCCTCCCGGCGTCCCCACCCCCGCCGCCAGTGCCCCCGCCTCCCTCCCAGTGCCCCTCGCCCCCGGCGTCCCCCCGTCTCAGGGCCTCCCAGAGGCTGGGCTGCCGTGGTTTCCACCAGAGGTGGCCGAGCCGGTGTCAGATTCCTGAGGGATTCCGTTCATTCATTCACTCATTTGTTCATTCTAGGACAGATGTTTGTTGTCTACTGTGTGGTAAGTCCTTTGTCAGGGGCCGGGGACACAGGGGTGTCATGTCTGTGCAGACACGTGCACACATGGTCACACGTATACAGTCTCCTGCGTCACACTGAGCTTCCCTGTGCGTGCACACGCAGGCACTCAAGGACACAGGTGCAGACGTGCACGGCCCGCAGGGCAGGCCAGCCTCTGGAAACATGTGGAGCCTAATATGTGGATGGCACGAAACTGAGTGCTGTTCAAACGCACAGATCTCACACACACACACACGCACACACACACACATCTAGTTTGCCATCTCAGCCAACAGCAGGACACCGGGTCCTTTCTTCCTGTCCTCACATCTGGTTGGCCCCGCATGACCTTGAGTCACCGTGTCTTGGCCGTGCAGCGTGCCCTTGTGCAGATAGGGCCACGCCTGGCCCAGGAGGACACCCCCTCAACTGCCCGGTGCACACACAGACCACGGCGCACACACATGTGGCAGGAGGCACCTCCGGTCCGTCTCTCCCCAGGACCGTGTGTCTCCCTCCCCCTGCGTCCGACGGATGGCGCCGCCACGTGTCCAGGGGGCTCCCCGGACAGCGCTCCTGGCCGTGTCTCCCGGCGGGAGGCAGCCGTATCTCTGGGAATGGGTCTCTGTCTTTGCGTGATGTCTTATCGTCTTTGCATGTGTGCTGCGGTCTGCGTGTGTGCTTGCGTGTGCCACGGACTGTGTGTCTGCATGTGTGCTGTGGTCTGTGCGCCTGTGTGCATGCTGTAGTCTGTGTGTGTGCTGTGGTCTGTGTGTCTGCATGTGTGTGCACCGTGGTCCATGTGTCTGTGTGCGTGCTGTGTGCCATGGTGGGTGTGTGTCTGCACGTGTGTGCGCTGTGGGGCCCGTGTGCCTGCGTGTGTGCGTGCGGCGGTCTGTGTGTTTTTATCCGTGTGTGCACGCGCGCCTGGCTCCCCTAATACGCTGAACGGGCCATTACGCCTCCCGCACGCAGGGCTGGGGGCTGGGGAGGCAGCAGGATTCTGTAAGAACATTAAATCCCAAATAAAGTAGAAAATATTTTTTAAAATCACCGGCTTCCCGTTTTCCCCGAAATGGAGTGAGACGAGGCCGGCTGGAGGCGGGGGCCGCGGGGCCAGCCACTGGAAAGGGGCAGCGCTTTATTTTTTATTTTTGTAATAAGAGGAACTGAATTAGAAAAAACGGAGAAGGAAGAGCAGAGTCAGATTGTTAAAGGGCTCAATGAGCTGTGGCCAATGTATTCGAAAGGTGCTTAAGGCAGCAGAGGCACTCACCAAACACACGCGCCGCGCACATACCGCCACCAGCCACGCGGCCACGCGGCGCGCGCCGCCATCGCGCCCGAGACAAAGGCACGTCTAGCCGCTCCCGCGGGGACTCACGGCCAAGACGCCCCACAGCCCCTCCCAGGCACGGGCGCCCCAGGGGCCCAGGGAGAACAGACGTCCCCGAGAGACTCACAGGCACCGAGCAGGAAAGGACACAACGGTGCGGTCGCACACGCCCAAACACACGCACGCGGGTCCCACCAGGGCCCACGGCGATCCGTTCACACACCTCGCCATGGCGGCCGAGCGCATGGCGGCACACACCCAAGGGACCCATCACGACAGCGCTCACACTCGCCCACACCCTCGTTCTCTTGCCTGGACGCCCCATGGAGACCCTCAGGCCTCAGACACACCCACTCATCCCCAAGGACACTGCATGTCTCATTTATTTATTTTTGAATCGGGGTCTCACTCTGTTGCCCAGGCTGCAGTGCAGGGGCATGCTCACAGCCACCGCAACCTTGACCTCCTGGGCTCAGGTGATCCTCCTGCCTCAGCCTCCACCACGCCTGGCTAATGGTTTTTTTTTTTTTGTAGACATGAGGTCTTGCTATGTTGCCCAGGCTGGTCTCGAACTCCCGGGCTCAAGTAGTCCTCCCGCGTCGGCCTGCCAAAGTGCTGGGATTGTGGGTGTGAGTCATGGCGCTTGGCTTCTGCGTATCACATTTAGAGAGTCAGAAGGTGGCACTGGCGACCACCCTGGCCTCACCCTCATGCTGGGAAACAGATGCCCACCTCCCTCTTGAGAGGTCAGGCTGCGAAGTGCCACCCAGCGCCACTCCAAGCAAGGCCAAGACAGGACTCAACGGCCCTGCTTTCCTGCTTTCAAACATAAATTCCCCCAGGGGAGAGGGTGTGCAAAATATCAGTAAGGATATTTGCTCTCAAACCAGGCGGAATGAGGACCAAAGGGAGGTCCAAACTTTACCTGTGCAACGACCACCTATACACCTAATCCTGAATTGCACCCCACACCTTTAAAATGTGTGCGGCGGCTCAAGTCTGTCATTCCAGCACTTTGGGAGGCCAAGGCAAGAGGAATGCCTGAGGCCAGGGGTTTGAGACCAGCCTGGGCAACGTGGGGAGACCTCGTCTCTACAATAAATCAAAAAATAAACTGGGCATGGTGGTGTGTGCCTGTAGTTCCAGCTACTTGGAAGGCTGAGGCGGAAGGATCTCCGGAGTCCAGCAGGTCGAGGCTGCAGTGACCGTGAATGTGTCATCACACTCCAGCCTGGGTGACAGAGTGAGACTCTGACTCAAATAATAAAATAAAATAAAATAAAATAAAATAAAATAAAATAAAATAAAGTAGGCCAGGCTCGGTGGCTCAGCCTGTAATCCCAGCACTTTGGGAGGCCGAGGTGAGTGGACTGCCTGAGCCTGCGGGTTCGAGACCCGCCTGGGCAACTTAGCGAGACCTCATCTCTACAATAAATCAAAAACTAGCCAGGCGTGGTAGCGCGTGCCTGTAGTTCCTGCTACTTGGAAGGCTGAGGCAGAAGGATCGCCGGAGCCCAGCAGGTCAAGGCTGCGGTGGCTGGGAGCAGCCACTGCGCTCCTGTCTGAGTGATAGAGTGAGACTCCAACTCAAAAAAAAAAAAAAGTAAATTTCCACACAGTGTTGCGCACATGCGCGCGCACACGGTCCTATTCACACGTCTCTATGCATGTATTTGAACGTTGATTTTACTTATTCACTTGGAGATGGGTCCTCCTTTCTGTGCCCCAGGCTGGAGTGCAGTGGTGCCATCACAGCTCACCGCAGCCTCGAACTCCCAGGCCCACGTGATTTTCCCGCCTCAGCCTCCCGCGTGGCTGGGACTACAGATGCGAGACACCCGCCAGGCTAACTTTTTAATTTTACTTTTAATTTTTGTACAGGCGGGGTGTTCGCACTATGTTGCCCAGGCTGTCGCGTGCGTGTATTTCCACAGGTGCAGATCCACACTCTGGGGCCATAACCTGCGTGCAAAATGCACATACAGGCATGCACATATATGCACACACGCCTGCACACATACAGGCGCACACAGACAGGCAGCCCTCTCTGCCTCCCCTGTCGCTCTGCCCCCAGCTGCCTCCCCACCCGGGTCACGCCCTGGGG
>NW_007113226.1:29252-31642 GCF_000164805.1 Carlito syrichta | reverse complement strand
CCCCCCGCCCGGCTTGATGAGCAGGGCCCTGTCTGGCTGGCCTCGTCCAGCGCTGCAGCCAGGGCTTTGCTCTCCAACACCCCAGGGCCGCCATGGAGGTCCCGCCCCTGTCATCACCCCAGGAGCCGTGGAGGGCGCCTCCGCCGTCGGGGAGCCCGTGTCCCTCCGGGATACGGCAGGAGACGGGTCACCTGGCCAAGCCACACGGGGCCAGCACACGCACCACACACCGCCCCAGTCACACACGATGCTATCCCATCAAGTCCCCCACAAAGACACCCCGAAGAGACGCCAGCACCATATGGCACGGCTATGCGCACGGTCAACGCAACCACACACACGGCACACGCACCAACGTCGCGTGCAAGGACACACAGTCACCCCTGATGTGGGTGGCCACACAGACTGCGGGGCCACGGTGGCCCTTGGTAACTCAGTATGTGTTGAATAAGTGCCACGGTGGCGACGTAGCCGCACTGCACGCACATGCCAGAGCAGAAATACGCACATGTGGAAACGGCCCACTAGGAAAGCCTGAGCTGCGCGTGACCCTGTCAGGAAAGCGAGCAGCGGGGTGGCGGGAAGGCAGGTCCAGCTCCCAGGCTGGGGACACACTTGGCCACCCTTTTGAAACCTCTAGTTGACACCTCTCTGAGACACAGAGCCAACCCAGGCCCGGCATGCGCTGAGCTCCTCACCCGTTGCACAGCCCCGTCTGCGTGGCGCCCCTGCCCTCGGGCCGTAGTTCTGGGTTCCCGCCATGCCCACCTTCTCCCGCCCCGCCCCGCCATGCCCACCTTCTCCCGCCCCGCCCCACCAGGGCCTCGTGTGTGCTGCTGACCACCCGCCATCCCCGTCCTCACAGTCCGTCTTCAGGCCCGGCTGCAGGCCACCTCCCGCGTGAGCTGACCTCTCCAGCGTCTCACACGGTTCTTCTGTCTCCACCGCTGGACTGAAGCCCTCCGAGGGCGGGCAGTGTCTGCTTTTGCTTCCCAACGACTCCTGGGACTTGCACCCAGTAGTCCCAGGTGCCTACTTGTACCACGCCCACACTAGGTGCTCAATAAATGCCTGCTGTCTGAATGACAAATGCAAACTACATTTTAAAAAAAACCAACACCAGAGAGAGGGAGAGCAGCCAGAAGTTAACAAGTCCTAGAATGCTAGAAGTGGGGGAATCTGGGGAAACTTGAGTCTTTGCTCATGCTGTGTGACCCTGGGAGGGTCCCTCCACCTCTCTGAGTCTGTTTTCTGAGCTTTCAGAGTGTGCTCTGTGGCAGGCCAGGAGCCCGCAGTCTCATCAGGGCTGCCGCGGGCAGCAGGAGTTTCAGCCATGGCCCGTCCCGCTTCCACTCTCATCTGTGTTTACTTATCAGCACGGAAGGTTCTAGGGCTATAAGTGTCCTCAGAAACCCCAGGACAAGGGGCTCTCCGCTCCCTTCAGAAGACAGCGCGGGGTGGGCAAGACGGACCCAAGAGCCGGCCCGCGGGGTGCGCTTCTGCTCAGCCTCCGGGTCATCTCAGGGACCCCCCCATGCGTGGCCTCCGGGGAGGGGGCAGTAAGAACTGGGTGGGCCCGACGAGTGGACCCCAAGGAGAGGCGCTGTCAACGTCCCGACGCCCAGCTCGGGTGACAGCCACAGAGGCCGGTGGCCCGGGGGGAGGGCCCGGCGCCACTCCCGGGAAGGGACGGTGATCAAAGCGGCAGCCAGAAAGGCCAGCCGGCCAAGGGAGTGTTGAGAGGTGGTGGGGCGGAGAGGCAGGGCGGCCTGTGCGCCTCGGAAGGCCCGGACGCCTGAGGAGGCAGCGGACAGGAGACTGCAGCCCCACGAACAGGAGGGAGGCTGGGCAGAGGAGACGGCCTCACCGGGGCTGGGGAGGCAGAGATCAGAGCCTGGGGAAGCCCTGGGAGCCTGCCTGGGGAAGAGCCCCCATCCTTCCCCCGGAGGGCCCGTGTGTCCCTCTCCCACCTGCCCTGACGCCCACCTCCGCCGCCCGGCATCTCCGGTCTCCCAGCCTCCGGGAGGCCCCGGCGCTGGCCTCTCGGCGTCCTCCAGCCTCTGCCGTTTGCCGGGCACAGGGGACCCAGCCCAGGCTGTGGGTGTTCAGGGCTGCCCCCACCCGTCGGCGTCCCACCGCCCACGAGCGGCCCTGAGGGACCAGCCCTCTCGGGCCGTACCACACGTGCACCACCCACCATGGGACTTGGTGGAGGTGGGGTGATGACTCCCCCACCGGCACCCCAGACCCTTTCCCGCCCCTGAAATGTGCCATAAGCACCCGAGCCCCCAAGAAGCCCACTCCTTCCAGGAACCCCTCCCGGGTCACGTCCCGCCCAACACAATCTCCACGCAGCCCACCCCTCCTGGGACTCCCGCCCAGCCCCTCCT
>NW_007113226.1:28156-28999 GCF_000164805.1 Carlito syrichta | reverse complement strand
CCCCCACGCAGCCCACCCAGCCCCCGCCACAGCGGCGCCCTCCCTGCCTGCTCCTTCCTGGCCTCCAGGCTCACCCCCGCCCTTGCTGGAGCCCCCTGCTCCCCACTTCCCGACTGTGCTTCTGGTCAACGGACACTCCGGGGCTTCCACCAGGAGTTGCCGGCTCCCCTAGCAGCCGTGACGGCCCGTGTCCCTGGTGGAGAAGGCTGGCGGGTGCCACTCTCTCCTTTCCCCCGGGACCCCCCTAAAGGGACTAGCACGGGACCCACTTTCCCTGCCTCTGCACCTCAGCTTCCAGTTGGCGGGTGGAAGGCGCAATGATGACGGCCACGGCGGTGTCCCCTTAAGCAGCACTTCCTGGGTGCCAGGCGCTGGTCATGAACACGCTTCACTCTCATCACGTCCCTCGGGGTAGCAGCGCTCTGGCCCCTGCTTCCCGGCGAAAAAACGGAGGCGTTGTGCCACTTGCCCAAGACCCCACCTGCAAAGCCGCCTGCGACCAAAAAGCGCAGCAGACAGCAGGGCCTTGGGGTCAGGAGACAACCTGTCGAGGGCCAGCTCCGTCCCCGCCTGCTGTGTGGCCGTGGCCAAGCCTCCTCCCCTCTCTGGACTTCACTCCCCCATCTGCCAAATGCTAGACCGGCACGCAGCTCACGGGGGTGCAGAGGACCACACTGGCTACGTGGAACACTCCCGGGCACCGGCGGGCATGCCCTCAGGCACTCCCGGGCCCTATCCCGCGGTGCCCGCCGCGGACCCCCGAAAACAGACAAGGAGGTGCCCCCTCTGGAGCTCGGGCCTGACCCACAGTGCATGGTGGCCCAGGTGGCTGGCCTGGCCTGA
>NW_007113226.1:27205-27997 GCF_000164805.1 Carlito syrichta | reverse complement strand
CCCTTCCTTGGCGCCCCTCAGCCCTGTCTGCCCTGGCTGCCCTTGAAAGGGCAACCTCAGCCTGACCATCCAAGGAGCTCCAAGCCTGGGTCTCACTTCTCGACGTCTGGTCTCTCCGAGGCCCGGCCTCTGCCAGGCCCGCTTCCTGCTCCTCCGTCCCTCTGAGAGCGAGCTCCCTGGCATGGGCCTCGGTGGCTTCCATCCCCGCCAGCAGCTTCTCCTCTGTCCTGCCCAGAGACCTGTCCGCCCAAAGCTGGGCAGCAGCCCCTTCCACCCACACCTCGCCGGTCGCCCCCTCAAGGCTGGGGGGCACACGGTGGTCTCCACTGCCTCCTGCGGGCCCTTCAGCCCTGCAAGACCCCCCGCCCCCTGGGCTGCCCTACTATGCTGGCTTCCATCATCCAAGACGCAAGTGACAGCCCAGCCAGCCCACTGTCCCCACGGGCTCCGAGGACCCCACACAGAGGCGGTCCTCCATCTGCCTAGGTCAGTTCCCCAAAGGTGCCTGGGGACCGGGGACATCAGCAGCACCCAGGAGCCACTCAGGCACGAGGGTTCCCAGGACCCAGGACTACAGCAGGTGGGGTCAGAGCCCGTGTGGGTGCCGCCCCCGGGTGTCCCTGCAGGGCGGGACCGCCACCTCTGTGCCGGCCACGATGCGCCCCAGAGCGGAGGGTCCAGGATGGAGCCCGGGGGGCGACGGTCATGCAGCCAGCCGGTGGCGGGGACGAACGGGCATGGGCCAGCGGAGCCTTGGCGCAGAGAGGAGCGCCTGGCCCGCGCCCTCCCGGG
>NW_007113226.1:12513-27072 GCF_000164805.1 Carlito syrichta | reverse complement strand
CGGCGGGGACAGTGTCCCAGGGGAGCATGTGGGGAGGCGAGTTTCAGCTTCCCGGCCCCCTCCTGCCCAGTTTCTGGCCACCCCCACGCCGGCCCCACCCTGGAGTCCCCATGTCGTGACCTCAGGGAGCCAGGGGAGCGTCACTGGCCAAAGGCTCAAGGGACCCACGGGATGCGGCCCCGTTTCCCCCAAATCCCAGAAACGAGCTCCAGATAAGGCTGCTGTGTGGGGGCGTCTTTCCTTTCAGAATCCCAGCACACGACGGGCCAGTGTCCCACCACGCAGGCCCGTGGGCTGGCTGGCATTCCATAGAAGCACGTCTGTGCATCGCTGACCCCCACAAACAGGGCTCAGCACGGGCCAGCCTTGCAGAGGAGGCCTGAGCATCTCAGAAGGCGGTGGGCAGGCCCCTCCACCTGGCCACTGCCCAGGTTTCAGCCGTCACAGCACACAGTGGCTCCCGTCCGCTGCCGTCAGCCAAACCCCCAGGCCTTCCTGCATGGATGTGTCAGGCCCGTCTGCCCCCACCGCCACTTACGCCATTGATTTTGCTTTAACCTGAGTGCAGGACTCTACACTTATCCCTGCTACATTTAATCTTGTTGGTTCCAGCCTGCTGAAATCGTTTGGAGGCCTGACTCTTTCATGCAAAGTATTGACGGCCCCTCCCAGCTCCAGCACCTGCAAGCCCGAGGAGCCTGCCACCTGCCACTTGTCAACAGGGGTGTCACACGGGACGCTGGCCCGGACTGAGCCCCGTGGCCGACTGCTGGAGACCCTGGCCGGCTGGGCTGACATTCATCAGCCCCCTCCAGGTCTGGCTCCTCACCCAGCCTCACGGCCACCTCGTTCAGTGTTTCTGTCACGCCTGCAGATATCACGGGCAGCTCTGTCAGCTGCATGGCCGGGAGTCTCTCTTGTCCCAGGCTGCAGCCCCAATGTCAAGCACAGGGCTTCTCACTGCCCCGAGCCAGCTGGGGTGTCCTTGCAACTGCGTATCTGAGCTCCACGGCTCACCTGGACACCTCCTCCGTTTTACACCCCAGCATCCCTGTCACCCCTGAGACTTCCCTCTCCCAAGTCCTCTGTCCTGATGCCTTCTCTGCTGGCAAATGTGCACTGGCCTCCCTTGTCTAGGAAGCCTTTATCAGCTGCCTCCTTAAAATGGGATTGGCCTCTGTCTCTGTCCTCTTCTTGAAAATCCAGACACTTTCAAACTCACCTCCCAGGTCCAGAACCGTCAGCAACCTGGGCTTCTGTCCCTCCGCTGAGAAGCTACAGTGCCCGGGGCCGTGGGCGGTGACCGTGGGGGCGGTGGTAGAATGTTCACAACCAGGCCACAAAGAGCAGACAGGAGTCCCCAAAGGAGAGGCTGGGCCCCCCGCAGACCCAGGGGCTCCGTCTGGGCTGCATCCCATGTGGCAGAGTCAGGCTGTGGCCACACTGAGTTCAGAGGAGCAGTCACACAAGGTCGGAGCCGAGGCAGAGGGCCGGTCACAGACACGTGCCGCAACACCCAGGGTGCAAGCCTCGGGACTCCACACGCGTCCCTCCAGGGGGGAGAGCCGGCCCAGCCGGGGAGCCGTGTGAGCAGAGGGCAGGCCAGAGCTCGTCCAGACCCCTGAGATTCAGCGTCTCTTGGAATCCCAGAGCCCGAGCTCGGGGCCACACCCGCCAGCGTCTATGTGAGCCAGACAAGTCACCCGCGCGACACGCCAGGCGTGGGGTACACCAGTGAGGGGCAGAGACGGTGGCAAGCCAGAACCCAAGCCCACACCCCAGGGCAGCTGCTCCCCAGCCCCAGGGACTGTCGCCACTGGGAAGTGGCCTCACTGCCACCAGGCTTTGACTTTCCAGAGAAGCCAGAAAGCTTTTTAGATGCAAGTTTCTGATCTTTAATGTCAGTTAATTTTTTAAAACTTTCAAAAACGTGTCCATGGCCCTGATGTGACCAGCAGTGGCCCCCTTTGAATGCGCCAGCTGCCAGGAGCGTGGTGAGGTGAAGACCTGGGCTTGTGTCGTGCTGTATTCAGAACCCACCCCATGCGTCTCCTAACATCCACGAGGACGACTCTTCCGTGATAAACAGTTTGTATTCAGTACTTTGGTGTTAATAACAGATTCAGTTTTTCAAAGTTACAAATCCAATATCCTATTTCCTAAGCTTTTAAATTCAACTTACAAGTCTTATTATTTTGCTTATAAAACAAAGGAGTTGATCTAATTTACATTAGACTAAATTCTTTTTTTAAAAGTTAAATGGTAAAATTTATTTATTTATTTGTTTGAGTCGGAGACTCACTCTGTTGCCCAGGCTGGAGGGCAGCAGCACGCTCATGGCCACCGTAGCCTCGACCTGATCGGCTCCGGCAATCCTCCCACCTCAGCCTTCCAAGTTGCCAGAACTACAGGCGCCTGGCTAATTTTTATTGATTTATTGTAGAGATAAGGTCTTGCCAAGTTGCCCAGGCTGGTCTCGAACCCTTGGGCTCAGGCAATCCTCTCGCCTTCGCCTCCCAAAGTGCTGAGATCACAGGTGTGCACCACCGTGCCTGACCGCCTAAATTCCTTTAACACTTAAGTGGCATCTGTATGGCTGACATATTTTACTTCCCCAAGTACTGCATTTATCCAAGACCTGCTGTCGGAGGGACTGCTGCACCATCTCAGCACTGTGGTGTCCTGACCGCCTCTCAGGCCCTCACTCACACACGCCCTGGGCAACCGACCTCGCCCCGAAAAGGAGGGACATCTGATGGCATCTGTCTGTGCTCAGACAGGGACAGCCGAGTCCTCCCTTTTGCGGTAGAAGCTGAGTGGCTCCTGAGGGAGAAAAGGAGCAAAGGCAGGGAACTGCAGCAAAGCGGCGCCCGGCTGGCTGGGGCTGTCTCGCTGCCGCCCACAGCCCCAAGCACCCATCGGCAAGCCAGCGGGGCCGGCTCTCCGTCGGGAAGGGGCCCGGGACTCGGGGTTTCCCTGCCCGGCATGGCCTTTCCCCACGCAAGCACAGCAGAGCCCTTTACTGGTCAACACAGGCAGTGCCAGCCGTGTTCTGGCGGGGACTGCCACTTTGCTGACTGGCCGGAAACGCGGCAGGTTCGCACCCACGCCCGGCACCCCCGCGGTCATGACATGCCCTCCAGTCACGTGCATCTGCAGCACGGCGGCAGACGGTGGTGGGACCGTCACTGGCCAACGTGAAGATGCAGCGGAACCGGCAAGGCCGCCGCGCCCCGTGCCGAGCCCCGGCCATGCCTCGCCCGGGCGTACACAACCCCGGCGTTCTCTCCACCCCACCCAGAACCCACGTCCACGCCTGCTCCCCAAGACCTTGCCCAGGAAACCCTCCTCGTCCCAGCCCTGCCCCGTGTGGACTTTCAGTCCTTGCACAGCTTTCGTTCCCGTCTTGCTCCCCCGGCCAAGTCCTCTCTCCTCATTTCACCTCTAGCATCGTGTCTTCAGCCAGGGCGGGATCCAAAGGGTCTGCAGCCCCAGCCCTTTGGGAGGCGAGGCAGGAGCGTCGCTGGAGCCCAGGAATTCAAGGCCAGCCTGCACAGGGCAACACAGGGAGACCTCATCTCTATGAAAAAGCCACACATTTCGGCCAGGCGCCGCGACTCGCGCCTGTAATCCCAGCACTTCAGGAGGCCAAGATGGGCCAACTGCTTGTGTCCAGGAATTCTAGACCGGCCTGGGCAACACAGTGAAACTTCATCTCTTCAAAAAAAGTTTCCTTAAACTAGCTGGGCGTGGTGGCATGCGCCTGCAGACCCAGTTCCTCAAGGGGCTGAGGCAGGAGGATCGCCTGAGCCCAGGAGGTTGAGGCTGTGGTGAGCTGTGAGTGTGCCACTGCACTCCTGTGAGATCCTGACGGAAAAAAACAAAACAAAAACCCGCTCAGACACTTCGTCTTGGCAAGTGAACTGTGCCCTGAGTGCCCACGCTATGCGGGTGCCTCAGCCAATCCCTCCCAGCCCTCCAGGCTGAGACGCTGAGGCCCAGAGAGGCCACCTGACCCAGAATCAGAGTCAGCAAGTTTGGGGTCGAGTTGCCACCAAGGCCCCCATCCTTTCCGGTACATGACACCAAGCCTCGTGAGGACAATGACCACCAGGTCGTGAAGCAGGTGAGGCTCTGTCCACGTGTGGCGACAAGCTCACGGCTCAACGATCGGAGGCCACATTCTCACGCCCACAGCACTTCCACCTCTGCGCTAGCCTGGTGGCCTCGCCTCGGCCCCGTCCACCCGGCAGCCTGCACACACCCGGTGGCCCCTGGGGCCCGTCGTCCCTCTCCAAGGAACCATCCTGCTGCCCCAGGGGGCAGCTGTGCTGATGTTGTTTTCAGTGTTTTACTTTTCTTTTACAGATGGGATGTTCTGGAAGATCATTTCCCAGCAGTGGCAGGGTGACAGGGTCCTTGCAAGTCAGAGGTCACAGGGGTCACCAAGAGGCGCAGGGACTGGTGACATGAGCAGGGAAGATGAAGCCCTCACCCCCATCCCGCTCTGCTGAAACTCGTAGCCCAGACAGGACATTGGCCAGAGAGCCCAGTGTAGAAGCGGCAAGGCCTGTGGCGGCCCAGAAAGGCGGAGCTGGGCCCTGGCCGAGGACGCTCCACTGCCTCCTCACATGCCTCCTTCCACGAAAGCCTGCTGTGTGAGCGGCGCCATCCCAGCATACAGGCAGCCGACTTCCAGGCCGCCCGCCTCTGCTGAGGCCCTGCCGACGCCCCAGGGGAACAAAACCCTCAGCCCCCACAGGGCAGCCATGGCACAGCGTGTCTTCGAGAGGCCGCAAAATCCTGGAACCCGCCAGGCAACGCCCAGGCTGAGGGGCAGAGCTTGCCTGAATGACAGGACTGACCTCACTGGCCCAGGGAATGGGCCTTAAGTAAACTGAAGGAAACAGCAAACTCAGCCAGGGCCAGGGAGGTTTCCAAGGCCCAGAGCCAGGCATCTGGAAGGGAAGGGGACTGCAAGGTGACCGCGTGGCCCGCAGCCCGGAGGAGGGCTTGGCGCGGGCTAGAGGGCGTCTTCCTCACTCCCGCTGGGACTGCAGAGGCTTGGCTCACAGTGGGGGGGCGGGGCCCGAGGGTCCTGGCCGGCCACAAGAGACTGCAGGGGGAGGCCGTGTCACTTCCCCAACACCTCGCCGAGCAGGCCGGCAGACGCTCCGAGGCCAGGGCGGTTGAGGGCAGCAGAGGGCCACGGCCGGCCGGCCGCTGCAGGCGCCCCAGGACACAGGGGCCTCCAACCCCTGGGACGCCCCACACCGCCCACCCCTCCCCGGAGCGACTGGCAGCAACGCCTTGAGCGCTGGGCCAGGGTGCCTGCTTCTGGCCTGGAAGGGAGGTGCTCACGGCCCCGTCGGCTACTCGTCTTCTGACACCAGCATCCACCCGGCGCCCTGCAGGAAGCACCTGCACCTGCAAGCGTGGCCCCGGGCTGCCCCTCAGCCGCCTGTGCCTCCACGGCCTGGGTCTCCTGCTGAGCCAAGTGCCACAGGCGTGGCCCCAGCCCGGACAGGAGCTCCCCAGAGGGCGGCGGGTGACACCCACTCTCACGCGCCTTGGCATGGCGTCTGAAGGCCCCACTGCCCCAGAACCATCCTGGCACACCCATAACCGGGAGCCACTGAAGGGCCCGGACGAAAGCTGCACCCAGGCCAGCCTGGATGGCACAGTGCCTGGGGCACAGCAGGGCCGCCGCAGCCTCAGCACGTGGAGGCACACACGGAGTCCCTCCTACAGCCCAGCTGCATGGGCAGCAGTCAGGCCCAGCCACCGGGCCGAAGAGCACTGCCTCCCTCCTCCTGGGACAGGCTGAGCAGAGACTCTCCGGCCCGATGCCACACAGGTTTCTCCCGGCCCTCCCTCTGCCTTTCTCGAAGGACCGAGCCCTGGGAGTCCGCTGGAGCCCGCCGAACCCAGCTTCAGAATGAGCCACACCACTACGTCACCACCACCACCACCACAGCGTTTATTAAGTGCTTGCCAGGCCGGTGCTGAAGCTTTACAAACATCGTTTCGATGACTCCAACAGCCCTGAGGTAGATATTTTCCACGCCCCCCTCCACCACGTCCTTATCGTCGAGGAAACTGAGGCTGAGAGGCCAAAAGTCGGCCAAGGGCTAACTCCACCGCGTCAGCCAAGGTAGAAGCCTGAACCGAACGCCCCTCCGCCGACACCCATGGTTTCCAGCACCAGGCCAGGCAGGCTCCCGCGGGAGGTCTAAGCACACATGCTCCTCTCCAGAACGCGACAGGGACAGCCTTGGGGCGGGGGCAGGGCCCAGGCTCCTCACTTTCTCCATCAGGGGTGGCACTGGAGCTTGGAAGCCTGGAGACAGCCTGGGGACAAGTCAGCCCCCAGGTCCCTGCTGCTGGCAGCCAAGGCCCTTGTCCAAGACAGTCACTCCCGCCATGGCCACTCAACACGCCACTCACCTCCCAGCGAGCGCTGGAATGCTTGGTGACCGCAGCCAACACCTGGGAGAAGCCAGGGAACACAAAGTGTCCATCCCTGGACTGCCAGGCCCTGGAGCAGACACACTCAGACAGAGACAGCACTCTGTCCTTCCACCCAGCTTACCAGCCCAGCCCCTTCTCAGTGCCCACGCCCCTCCTTCAACCGGTTCTCCGTCTGCTGCCCTCGGGGACCCTCGGCTGACCCACTCCGAAGGTCGCACTGTCCACAGGCCCCAGGTCTCGAGGCGGCCGGCTTCCAAGGCTTTGTCTCCACAAATGCCCCCAAAGAGCTCAGCAGATGACCACTCAGGACGCCACACCTCGGAGGGACCAAGGAGGGACGGAAAGTGAGGTGGCCGGAGACATGGAAGACGCAAGCTGGGGTCTCCACACCCAAGGATTCCCCCATCACTTGGCAGCGTCACTGCTCAGCGGCCCCACCGGGAGCGGCGGCAGAGGTGGGAGTCACCGCCGCCAGAGCTTTGCTGCCCACAGGTCCTTCTCTTCTCAGCAGTCCCTGCCTCGTCCGCACAGGGACGGCCGCACAGGCACTGGGAGCTCGTGGCTTCCTCTCCGCCGAGGCAGAAGCTCCTGCGGGCTGTTTCTGGGGCTGTCGGGGGCTGGCCACCCCAGAAGCGCCCCCCACCACAGCACACACGCGTCACAACCCCGCGGCGCTCCTCTGCCCCGGGGCCTGGACTGGACGCCCGTCATGCGCTACCTTGCTGGCACACGCCGAGCCTCCGGCCCCCAGCTCAGGCTGGGGACTGGGCTTCCAGTCTTTAAGAAGCCCAAGCCCCGCCCACCGTGGCGACGCTGGAGGCTGGGGGCAGAGGGAGTGTCTCCCCACATGGGGTGGCCCACTGATAAGGATCCTTCCCCTCTCTGTCTCCTAACAGATTCAGATTAATGATCGCTCATTCCTAATTGTCAAATTTCTTTTCCTTCATCCTGTGTCTAATCACCAGTGACAGAAACCATTACGCAAATGAGAGCAGACGACGTCCCCCAACTGTTCGCGTTGGTAAAAACCTTGTAATTTAGAGCCCTGATTTGTAGGGGAAGCTGGTCTCCCCCAGGCATCCCAGGCATCTGCTCGGTGGATGCCCGAACAGCCCCTCCTCCACACCCAGATCGCCAAGCCTCCGACGCAGCCCTGACTTCACACGCCAGTGTTCTCTGCACCTGCGGGAGCCAGTGGGGGAGCCTGCCATGGGGCCGGCCTCCACAGAGGTCCCAACACCCGCCTCCCGTGGCGCCGCTGCCTCCCTTGCTGCCGGCTGGGATGGTCACGCAGCCACAGATGCTCTGCCACGAGCGAAGGTGGGCCTCAACAGCCCCCACCTCGGGCAAGTGGCAGGACATGGACAAGACCCCGAGCAACCACCAGAACCTGAGCTCCACTGCACAGATGCAGACACGTGGTGGGAGGCATCGTGGGACCCACTCAGGACACACAAGGATGAAGCAGACCAGAAGTCGGCTCCCCAGGGCTTCCTGGGGGCTCTCCACAGTGTCCTGGGTGGGAGGCCGAGCTCTGGCCTGAGCAGCTCCTCCTGCGCCACCTTGGGCTGAGCCCACCCAGGGACACTGCCAGGCAGGTGGGCGCTGAGGCCGGGCCGCAGGACAAAGCAGAGGCAGGGAGGGAGAGAGGGCAGGAAGGAGAACCAATGCCGCCTGGTGCGAGGAGGAAGCAGGGGCTTGAGCCACACAGCACAAGGCTGGAATTCCACCAGGCACCAACACTTGACTGCGCGGAGCCATTTCCTCACCTCCCAAGGCAGTGAGGACCAAAGATAAAAGCACTAGGCACATGTGAGGCGTCTAAAAATCAGGGGTCATTTTCATATCACCAAGGGTCAGGACCAATCCCGTGAAGCGCCAAGGCTCCCCGCTCCCTCCCACCCCTCCAGTCCGACCTGTGTCAGCACCCAGCAAGAGGGTGCTCACCTCCTGGCCATACCCACCCACACCCTGGAGGCTGAGCCAGGAGGGCAGCGAAAGAGGACGGTCTGCGGTCTCCAAGCGTAACTGGCCAAGGCCCCCGCCTGCCCTGCTGCGCGTTGGGCTCCTCCTTCCTGAAGGGTTGAGGTCACTGGCTCCGCTTGAGAAGGTGCCAGCCTCTATGCCCACACCGCATCAGAGACACCCAGAGAGCACAGGCGTGCACACACTTACACGCACACCCTCTCAGCCTGTCAGTGCACTGTAAACCAAGCTTTGGGGCAAAAGCCACAGCTCAGACACTGGAAGTAAACCTTTGGCAAAAAAAAAAAAAAAAAAAAGAGGAAAAAAAACCAGCGATCTTCCAACTCTGCCTCCCTTCCAGGGAGAAGGGGAAGGAGATGGAAGAGGAGCAGACACAGGGCCACCAGAGCGCCCAGGCCACTCCCACCGGGCAGGTGTGGATGACGGTCTGTGCACACGGCTGCCCAGCTGGAGCCGCAGCCCTGAGAGTTTCCCATGAGCAGCTACGAACAGCAAAGGACAATCTCCTTCCACACCTGGCCAGTTGCCCTGACTGCATAGGTGCTGTGCGTGCCACGGTAGGGTCTGGCAGAGGTGCCAGCAGCAAGAGGCAAGGCTTCGACTCTGCCCTGCCCTGAGGTGGACCACAGGCAGAGTCAGCTGTCTGAGTCCACCCCACTGCATCCACCAGCCAGCAGGCTCAGCGGAAGTAGATGCAGCAGCCTGGGCAGGGAGCATCACGGGGCCTAGAGGCTCTCGGCAGCCAGCCCTGGACAGACTGCAGTGAGGCCTGACCAGCACTGGCGGCTAAGATCCAAGCTCTGGAGCTTTGGGCTGGGTCAGGCAGTACTTCCCACAGCTCGCCGTGCTATCCCACTGGACAAGGTGAGCAGTAGACAGCCTTGCATGCAGGGAGGCTGGCCAGCGTAGACACACACACCCACAAGCACACACACAGGCTTACAGCCCAGAACCTAGGAGAGTGCCAGTGAGAACTCCCCTGGCACCAGGCACAGGGGAAAGGGCTGGTACCGAAGGAGAAACCAGATTTGCATGTGGCTTGGAGCGTGTGATAAGCCTTGGTTCTTGAATCCCAAGGGTCTTTTTGGGTATGGCTTGAACTTGTAGGTCCAGCTGGAGCCCCCTGCAGCCCTCTCCCTCCAGGAAGGCCCTCCAGGCTCCCCAGGGCACGGCTCCCTCGTGTTCTCGCCGTTAGAGTCCCAGGAGCCCTCCTACCCAGCGGAGACCTGACTACGCCAGCACCGGAGGGAGGCAGATGGCCTAACGGGGGCCGGCTCTGGCCCTGCAGCCCACACGCAGGGCGCGGACGCACCTCCTCTCTCAGGCCGAGGCACTGAGGTGGCAGGAGACGGGGCTGAGAGCCAGGAGGGAACGACAGACAGATACACACACGTGTGCGCGCGCACACACCCCGAGGCCGACACACTAAACACAGACGTGATGACAACCGAAGCTGGGACTCCACACACTGAATGCAGGACTTTGGGGGGCAAGAGGAGGGCGCTGGGGCGCCAGAGGCCAGGGTCAGAAGCCCCTCCAGACCAGAGTGGAGCGCCACCGCCCTGCTAGCCCCAGACACCTGCCTCCAGGGCCACGGCAGGAGGCCAGTCCGTAAGTGCAGCGTGCAACACTAGTGCTCGGAGCCTCCTGTCCTCATCATGAGTGTGTGGACGGGACGGCAGTCACCTGGCAGGAGGCCTTGACCCCGGCAGGCTAGTTGTATCGGCCCTTGATCATCGTGTTCAACAAGGGCCCCACCTGTGAAGAGACATGAGGAGCCCATCAGACCAGCCTGCACCCCAGCCCTGGAGTCGGACACGGCGTCTGGAGACATTCGATGTCCAGCTGGCCAGGGACACGGTTTTCATTCAACCTCGTCACCCCTTCATCTACTCCCTTCCTAAAGGCCAATATCCCAG
Organism: Carlito syrichta; assembly: GCF_000164805.1. NCBI lineage: Eukaryota > Metazoa > Chordata > Mammalia > Primates > Tarsiidae > Carlito > Carlito syrichta. Next base: position 16,696 of record NW_007113226.1, on the reverse strand, counting down.
TATCCAGGGCCCTTCCCTCTTGACACCCAGTATCTTCCTGTCAGCAGCACCAAGTGGACAAAGAGATGGTCAGAGGCGCTGATGATATGCCAACACCCGAGTGCTTGTGCACGTTTTTCCAGCGTGCCTTAAGGATGCTGGATGCTTCCACGTCCTCAAGAAGGGGTCACCTGCAACTGGGGCCGGCGCCATCTCCTCACCCCACGGTACCTGCGTATGCCGGGGGTCCACAGGAGGAGGCAAGAGCACGACACGTAAAAAGCTCCCCCCCACCCAACGGGCACTGGCACACCTGTGTGGAAAGCAGCCCTGGCATGGCTGGGAGAGTGTGCAGAGATGCTGTAGCGTCCGCTTCCTGCTCCAGGAGAACCCCCTCGGGGTCTCCAGCTGGCACACAGGCCCCATGGGGAATGTTACTACTAGTGTGGAACAAATTGTAACGGATGCACCAGTCAAGCCCAGCTCTCATCAGAAAACCAGGCTTTTCTGAACACACCCTAACCTCCACGGAGAGAGAGGACACCAGTCCTGACTTTCCGTGGGCAACCCACCCACCAGGCCACGGGAGTGCCACCCTGGACAGTCACATACCTCTTGCGGGTTCCCCAAGGCCTCGCCAAGCATCTTCTCAATGTTTCTCATTATGGCCACCTTCTGATGAGCTTTGAGAGGATATTCAATTCTCTTAGGGGTGGGAGCCCCCTACAAAGGAAGCAGTCGCCCAGGAAACACCTTGAGCAGAGGAGCAATGCCGCTCCACTGCTCCAAGTTCCATCCTCCCTTCTGAGAAACCAGCTTGGTCCCATTCCTCTTCACTCCCAAAGACCCAGGAATCTCTTCTGGGGTCAGTCATCCACCTGTGCCACCCAAAAGCACTGACACTGCCTCCAGCCCCAGTTCCATCTGGAAAGAGAACTGATCACAACTCAATTCACCTTATACCAGAAGTTCACAGTGATGGTAATGCCCCCGTTCAGTAATGACTCGATGTGATGCCACCTGCAAGAAAACAAGCAGCACCTTTCACCACAGACGCTCTCCGAGGGAGGGGCGGAAACCGGACAGAGTCCAGCTGAGGGAGACGGCGAGGGTATCGTCTCTTGCTGTCCAACACACACAGTGGTGCTCGGTGTCTAACACCGAAGAGCAGCTGCTCCAGCCTGGAGCTCCAGAGCCCCTCTGGGCTCGAGGGACTGCTATTCTGGCCCCGAGACAGGGCTGCTGTGGCCCCCACCTCCATACACTCACGAACAGGTATGCCCAGCTTCCTGGGAAGACCAACCCGCCACAACGCAGGAGGGACACAGGCAAGGTTTCCATGGAGGAGAAGAAATGCTCCCAAGAAGCCCCCAGCCCGAGCCCCCTCCTCACCAGTACATTGGGATGTACAGAACATCCCCAGGGCCAACTACTGTCTCGTAGCCAACCACATTTTGGAAATTAGGGAACCTCTCGTAGTCAGGATTGTCAAAGTCCACCTAAGAGGTCAAAAGAAAGAAAAAAACACCAGTCAATCACCAGATCTTTAGCATAACTATCACGTGCTAGTTTGGCAGTTAAAAAAAGACGTCTCCAAAAAACACTCTCTAGCAGAAAGACCTGCAGAAGACCCCATGCACACTGCGCGCTCTCACAGAGAACAGTGCGAGACAGTCCAGGTTTTCAGGCTCCTCGGCACTCAGCCCTGAGGCCAGGAGATGCCCCACAGCCCGAGGACACGAGGGGTCGGCACTCCTCCCTCACCCAGGCCTCCAGAGACTTCCTCCCCAAGCATACTCCAGCAGGAGACTCCTGCATGAAGCAGCCAGGCAGCTTCCCCTCAAGACAGCTCACTCAGATCAAAGGCCACAAGCGCTGCAGCTCACTCAGCTCCAGCAAATATACTAACAGATCTCAGTGTGATTCCCACTTCTCCAGGAGAAGAAACAGCATCCATGACAAGAGCAAGCCATGACAGACTCCAGTGGAGACACAGACCTTCTGTTCTGTGACCTTCTGAGGCCGCTCACCAGCATACCCAAAGCCCACTGGCATCGCAACGGGGTCTCCCCGAAAACCAGTTCTGCTTGCCAACTTCCAGGCCCCCGGAGCCAGGATGCATAAGCGTCCCCGCGAAACGAGCCTCTGGGTTTGCTGTGGCAAGTCCAGTCTGTACTCCACAGCTGGCACAGCACCACAGGAAGGGAAAGTCGACCCAGCCCGGGCATTCCCCGAATCTGGAGCTCGACGCCCTCCTTGGCACCCAAGGCTCACCTGGCTCTGCCTGTCGCACGGGTGATGGACAGGGTATGGGTAGAGGCACTCAAACTGATCCGGGGGGAACAGGATGCAGCGCTTGTGGCCTTTGATCTGAGCGAAGAAGTTCTGCTGCTCGTCGTAGTGGGCAGGAGTCACGTTTCCTGCAAGAAGACAGACGCGGCTCACCCAGAGTTGTGGCCCTGCGGCACAGAAAGGAGCCCGGGACCCTAGAGAGAACCCTGGCTGCCCTCTCAGCGGCGGTTCCACATCAAAACGCCAGGGAGAGTCAGGAAACTCCAGTCGCAACTTCAGCACAAGCGGCATCCCACGGAAACAAGGCGAGCACACGCCACGGGTCCAGGGCCACACTGCCGACAGAGTCAGCCTCCTCAACTGACACCTGCGCCTCACTGGAGGCAGCGCACAGTGATGGGACCCCATCTGGCAGGGGAAGAAGCCCTGTCTACCCAGCCTCTTCCCAGCTCCAGCGAGAGCTCGGGGAAGCAAGCCACCACGATCTGGTGCCAAAGCCCTGGGCACGATGTGCTTGCAGGAGCCACCCCGTCACTCCAGCGCAGGACCTCGTGCTCACTCCCGCAGCTCTGTGCACTCAGTGTCGGCCTCTGGTCCCACACAACCCGCCTGTGGGGTGCCGCCTGGCCGAGAGCAACACTGGGCTTGCTGGGGCTGCTGGTTCTTGTGGGAGAGAAGCATATCCCGTTACTGGAGAGGGTGGTGCACAGCTTTGGAAAGCACAGAATTTAGAATGCTGCCCAGGACTCGCTGTGCCCTGGTGTATGTGGGTCCCAAGCACTCCTCTGTAACCAGGCCCACGCCTGTGTCCGTCCCCAGTCCCCATGTGAACCCACACCATGGCCTTCCCGCAGGGCTAGAGACACTCCCCGCTCTGCCTGGGATGCCAGGACAGCTGTGCCCTTGGTGCTAGAACCCACACACACCCCAGGGGGCAAGCTGCTCTCTTGCTTCCACCGGCAACCGACCCCAGGAAAGAAAGGCCACTGGACAACTCAGGAAACACAAGGGGCTCCTTCCTGCCAAGTCAACCAAGAGCTGGCTTCCAATGGGCACGTGTCAACTCATGAACACCACAGCTGGAAACCCTCACTGATACCAAACCAAAGGATCTGCATTCAAAGAAAGGAGAACCAGAGACCAAAGAGCTCAGTGGTGAATGACAGTGATAAGCTCTCTGCTTCCTTGTTTATTCACCATGTACTAAGCACCTACTCCAGGCCTGGCCCTGGGCTAACGCCAGAAGCAAAAATAAAGGCCAGGCGTGGTGAATCAACCTGTCACCCCAGCACTTTGGGAGGCCGAGGTGAGAGGATTGCCTGAGCCCAGGGGATCGAGACCAGCCTGGGCAACTTGGTGAGACCTCGTCCCTATAATAAATCACAAAAATTAGCTGGGTGTGGTGGTGTGCATCTATAGTTCCAGTTGCTTGGAAAGCTGAGGGGGAAAGATAGTCTGAGCCCAACAGGTAGAGGCTGCGGTGGCCATGAGCATGCCATTGCACTCCAGCCTGGTGAGACTCGGACTCAAAAAAAAAAAAAAAAAAAAAAAGAGAATCATGAGACAATAACCCTGCCCCATAAGTTCTCCCAATTGGAATTTAAAGGCATCTCCTTTTAGTCCAAAGAAAAAACATGCTCATATATTTGCTTGTCTATGCACAAAATTCTCTAGCAACCACCACAAGTGACGAAGCCTACGTGTCACCTCCAGGGGGTAACTAGAAGGCAGGAGGAAGACAGGGTCACCCCATCCTACCCATCACACCTTAGAGTCTGACCCCATGAATGTACTATTTGAAGGGTTGAGTTTATTCTGGAAAATGAGTTTCCCTTTCTTTTTTTTTTGAGTTGGAGTCTCGCTCTGTTGCCCAGACTGGAGTGCAGCGGCCGCTCCCGGCCACCGCAGCCTC
>NW_007113226.1:1964-12407 GCF_000164805.1 Carlito syrichta | reverse complement strand
CACCTCAGCCTCCCAAAGGCGCGGGATTACAGGCTGAGCCACCGAGCCCGGCTTCCCTTTCTTTATGGGACAAAAATTTCTCGACGACAGACAGAGGCAACAACATGGTCACATACCACATGTGGGCACTCCAGTCAGTGACAGACCACATGCACGGCAGTGAGCCCATGACACCAGGGCTGCCCGTGGCAAGCTGCCATTGCTGTCTTTTAAGTTGTGCTTTTGCTGTACCTTTCCAATGTACCGATATGCTTATACAGACACACACACCTACCATGGGGTTACAATGCCAACATTACTCAGTACAGTCCCATGCTGTACTGCTTGACAGCCAAGAGCAACAGGCTATACCGTATGAAAAAAAACCCCAAAACGCAAATTTATAGAAAATTGTATATTTATTCTTACGTGTTCAAACTTCTGTCACCTTCCAAGTACCCTCTGTTTGATGCAATATGTTTTTTCTTTTTTTTTGAGTTGGAGTCTCACTCTGTCGCCCAGACCGGAGTGCAGTGGCCGCTCCCGGCCACTGCGGCCTTGACCCGCTGGGCTCCAGCGATCCTTCCGCCTCAGCCTTCCGAGTAGCTGGAACTACAGGCGCGCTACCACGCCCAGCTCATTTTGATTTATTGTAGAGATGAGGTCTCGCCAAGTTGCCCAGGCGGGTCTCGAACCCATGGGCTCGGGCAATCCACTCACCTCAGCCTCCCAAGGCGCGGGATGACAGGCTGAGCCACCGAGCACGGCTGCAATATGCTTTTTCTACTGCTCAGAACAGTTTTTGAACTCATCTATTTTGATGCCTTTTAGTACTTCTGCTGTTTTTTTGTTTCACCTCTCCCACGTCTGCAAAATGTTTCCCTTTGAGGACTCTTTTTTATCCGGGGAAACAAACCAAAAAAATCGTCTGGGATGACAAGGGGTGAATAGGAAGGGCAGGGCACGGGTCATGCTGTTTTGGGTCAGAAACTGCTAAACACTGATAAACACTCAGAGCAGCGTGGGCAGGTGTGTTGTCCTGGTGGAAGAACCAGTCATCTGTTTGCCACAACTCAGGACGTTTCTTCTGCAAACTGTGACGCAACCTTCTCAAAACTTCCAGATAAAAGCTTTGGTTGACCAATTGATCTGGAGGAACGGATTTCAACCAAACTACAAGGGGCGCTCCAAAAATAATTACATTTTGGGGAGGTCCCCCCCATACAGCCAGCGGTATAGTAGGCTGGATAACCTTGGCTTGTGTAAGTAGACTCTATGATGTTCACACAACAAAATCACCTAACACATTTCTCACACTGTATCCTGGTCGTTAAGCAACTATTTCAGAGAGGTCCCTAAGTCTCAGCACATGCACTCACACAGCAGCTAGGAAACAGAAAAGGAAACTTTAAGAGCGCATGAACCACCAGGCTTGGTGGCTCAGCCTGTAATTCCACGCCTTTGGAAGGCTGAGGTGAGCGGATTGCCTGAGCCCGCGGGTTCGAGACCCACCCGGGCAACTCGGCGAGACCTCATCTCTACAATAAAAAAAAAATAAGAAATTAGCCAGGTGCGGTAGCGCACGCCTATAGTTCCAGCTACTTGGAAGGCTGAGGCAGAAAGATCGCTGGAACCCAGCAGGTCGAGGCTACAGTGGCCAGGAGCGGCCACTGCACTCCAGTCTGGGTGACAGAGTGAGACTCCAACTCAAAAAAAAAAAAAAAAAAAGCGCATGAAACTAGCCTGAAGACTTAGTATATGTCACCTCACCCACTCTTCGTGACTATTCACAAGACATTCTCGTGCTTCTTTTACAGACGAGTAGGCTGAGGCTTAAGAAAGTTAAAGGCCTTGTTTACTTGCAAAGTCACAGAGGCCGTAAGTGGTGAAGACAGGATTGGAAGCCAGGCCTGTGCAAATTCAACCACACTGCTTCCGGAGAGAGACTGCTTACCTTCCATGCCGATGAGCAGCAGATTGGAAGTCAACTGCCCCCAGCCACGCTTTCCCTGCTGCTTATTAATCCAGTTCCAGTTAAAACCCAAGAAGTCCATGACAATCTTCCTGCCCACGGTGTCATTGAGTGTTTGCTGCAGATACAACCTATGATCCCCAAGAAGAAAATGTCATTAGTGCACACACACACCGTCCCTGGCATGGCCTCCCCTCCTGGCAATACAAACCCAAATCCATACCAGCATATCTCAGAGAGAACAGCTGTGGTCACATGAATCTTAGTCAACACAGACTCTCACCAAACTGAATTCTTACCCATTCTCCTTGGAGCTCTGTTCAACATCAAACTTTTTACATAAAAAGACATTATCCTCAACCTTTTCTAAGTCACAACATAAATCCTTCAAAAACCTAAGGGAGGCTGTGCACTGTAGTTCACACCTATAATCCCAGAACTTTGGGAGGCAGAGGCCTGAGGACTGCCTGAGCCCAGGGGTTCAAGACCAGCCTGGGCAACTTGGCGAGACCTCATCACTACAATATATTTTAAAAAATCAGCTGGGTGTGGTGGCACACGCCTGTAGTTCCAGCTACCTGGAAGGCTGGAGCAGAAGGATCACCTGAGCCCAGCAAGCTAAGGCTGTGGTGGCCGTAAGCGTGCCACTGCACTCCAGATCAGACAACAGAGACTCTGATTCAAAAAAAAAAAAAAACCCCAAACAAACCCAAGGGAGTTTCCCCATTAAAAATACAAACACATACACACACAGACTTTTCATACAAGTTCAGACTCCCAGAAGCCTCTCCGCAGACCCCAGAATGCAGAACCAGCCTTCCTCCAGAGACACCTCCGTGGGACCTGAAGGCCACCGTGGCAGACAGTATTACTGCTTGCCTGGAGTGCGTTCCCTCTTTGTGGGAGGGTAATTCATACCCCTTGAAGCCAGGCATGCTTATTTAACCTGCGTTGCCCAATGAAATATCCACAAAGTGGACAAGATAATGTAAGAACAAGCCGACGTGACCCAGGATGAATACACAGCATGAGAGAGAAATCAGCCTTTGCTGCCTCTAGCGCACACTCAGGCTCGAGGCCCAGCTTATCGGAAGGATTCCGCCTGTCCTCTGCAGCCGTCTGCAGCTGAAGGAAGGAAGACACGTCAGGTACAGGCACAGGACACTGAACGTGCATGCACACTTGGAGAAAAGACAGAGGCAGCTCTGTGCTGGCTCTGTGCACGTGACTCCAAAAGGAGCAAAGCCATCTCACTGCCTGGAGCCCTGATGTCCAAGGCAACATTAACTAGAAATCTTGGCAAGCTGAAGACACTGACTGCCTTTTGGGGGACATGGAACCCTCAAGATTGAAATGCAAACGTTTCCAATGATAGTAATAAACATATGTTCACACAAAAATGTTGCAAATAACTTTGAAAGAGTCAGTGACACTTCCCAAACACAAATCTAAGCAACATTACTATTACACCTGAACAGTAGGTTCTCAAAAGAGCTCAAAGAGGACCCTAAGATGTTTCACCCCAAGATCACAACCACTTCTGCAATCACACAATAGAGGTGGTTTGTGCCAAAGTAAGCTGAACGGGATAAACTTGCACACAGTAAACAACTTCCCTCAAAAACTCTTCAGTCACTCAAAAGGTACAGACTGCACTCATGCTTAGGCAAAATGATCTCACTATGGAAGGCAAGAAACTTCCAGTGCCTGGAAAAACAGAAGGTGCACGTGTCTTTCCTCACGCTCATTCTAGGGTCTATGTTCATTCAATGGATCAACCTCTCTCTCCACAACAGGGCTGTGTGTAAGCGTAAGTGTGTACGCTAACCCTGTGTTGCATTTGAGAACATGAACGCATGAGAACTCAAGTGAACCAGCACTTGTAAGATGTAATGGACAGATCAGTCCAGGTTCTTGTCTTGGAAACTCTTCAGGTCAAAATCCCACCATTATGACAACTGCTAAGTGCCAAGAAGAGGAGAAAACATATTTCCAGTCCATTTACTCAGCCTCATGCTGCTGACAGGAGTCAGGAGACGAGAGAGAAAAGCAGGACTGGACAACACATGTGAAAGTCACTCCATGAAGGACTCCGTGAAAGCAATTCCCCAGAGGCAATGTTACCGTGTGGGACCCAACGCCGACTGAGACCTACGTGAGAGACTGCCCGCATAAGCAGGAATGAAAGCAGAGAGGAAGAATCGCTCCCCTGTGTGCATCTTGAGTTTGCCATTGTGAACAGTAAAAACAAGTCTGCTCTGATCTTCCCTCAACTGGAGCATGCTAATCGCCTTTGCTCCGAAAGCACAACAAACCATCCAACTTTTCAGCTTGAGGCTTGAACTGCCCTCAACCAGCAAAACACTTTAGGACAAAGGCTACAAACTGGTGATTAAAGAGCTAAATAAATCCAATGACAGACATTTTTGTTTGGACTCCTGAAACTTAAAAAAAAAAAAAAAAAAACTTAATTTAGCTATTCACATTTAAAAGCCAAAATATTTTAAATAAAAATCCTGATCTTGAGCTTTTCTTGGGAAAACAGAGCACCTGGCAAACCTAGGAGTGCACTCCCAAATAGACACAAGCAGTCAAGGAGTGACGTCTCCCTCGGAACAAGGTATGTATCTTCAGCTTAACCAGTGTTCACCTGGACAACTTCACTCATTCCCTTCATGCACTAGACCCTACTAGGCGACTCGCTTCATGAAAAGATGAGAAACTAGTTCACAGTTCAAGCCTAACCATTTTCTCATCCCTCAAACTCGAGAACTACCTGGCTGTAGACTCCCAAATCACTAAGAACTCAAACTCCTTACAGGCTGCAAAAGCAGACTGCTCGTTCAGCAGAAATCCGGAGAGGGTAGGGTGCCAGGCTCTCGTTGCCAAACCCCGCCACCCCTTCCAACCAGTGCAGGAAAGGAAAGCGGATCCCCCAAATCTAAGAGAAAACCACAACCAGGCAGGTCTTGGTGGCTCAGCCTGTAATCCCACGACTTTGGGAGGCTGAGGCGAGTGGATTGCCTGAGTCTGCGGGTTCAAGAGCAGCCTGGGCAACTTGATGAGACCTCCTCTCCACAATAAATCAAAAATTAGCTGGGGGTAGGAGCGCGTGCCTATAGTTTGGGCTACTTGGAAGGCTGAGGGGGAAAGATCACTGGAGTCCAGCAAGTCGACACCGGGGTGGCCGTGAGCGTGCCACTGCACCCCAGCCTGGGTGACAGTGAGACTCCGACTCAAAAAAACAAAGAAAACCACCACCCGAGAGCTCACCTGTCTTCCCCTCCTCGCTGCTGTATATCCTGGAGTTTCTCAACAAACTCGTGAAACTTCATTTCCTCCCTGCTGGACCTGGGCTTAAAGTTCTGGAAGTTAGCCATCTTCTTCTCGTCGTAGTACAAGAACTTGTGGGTGCTGGCGCTGTACACGGAGAAGTCTCCGTTGCCAATGTTCTCCTGCAGGTACTCAAGGTCCCATTTGAGGGCAGGGTACACCAGGTTTGTGTCGGTCAGCACCACAGGCTCCTAAACGAAAACGCCAGGTGAAAAACAAAAACAAAAACAAAAACAAAAACCAACGAAGGGGCGCCCGGGAGCGGGCGGGCTCTCGCCCCGCGATCCCAACCACCTCCCAACTTCCGAACCGTCTCCCCGGGGACCAGCACGGCCCGGTCCGGACCCAGGTGCCCGTGCCTGCCTCCGCCTCCCCTCGGCCCCTAGTCCCGAACCCCCCCGCCCCCAGCCTCCGCCTCCGCCCTCGCCCCCCAACCACGCACCCCCCTCCTCGCCCCAGGACGCGGCCCCGCCCCCCACCTCGTTCTCGATAAGCTCCTCGGCCCGGGGGTCGCTCTGACTCAGCCGCGGGATGGGCCGCGTCGGGAAGCTGTAGCTGCGCAACTGGGACTCGACCCAGGCGGGGCCGGGGGCCTCGGCCTCCTCCCGGGGCTCTCCGGAGCCCGAGGCCGCCGCCGCCGCCGCCGCCGTCGCCGCCATCTCCGCCGCGAGGGACGGCCCCCGCCGGAACCGGAAGCCCCGCCTCTTCCGGACGAACCCACAAGGGAAACCACAGAGATGAGCTGCGAGACAGAGCGGTCGGAGACACCGAGGACGCGGGGCCGAGGCCCGAGCCAGCGCCGCCTAATGGTCACGCCGAGCCCTACAGGCCGGGCTCCACTCCCCAGGGTCTGGGGCGGCCAGTGCCCACTGGATGGGGGTGACCGCCTGGTAAGCCGAGCCACACAAAACTGCTGCCTCGGTATGCCCACGTTTACACGAGAGGAGAAGAAGGAGGCAAGTTGAGTTAGGCATTAAACTTGACACTCTTGGATGGGGTTGGAAGCAAACTCCTGACCCACCCGACTCGGAAGGAAAGGCAATTGTCACACTGGTCAATGTGGGCAAAGGCGGCCTCGAGACCTAGATAAAAGCTCTGTGACACGTGGAGTGCTTTTAAAATCAGTCTGGGGCGGTGGCTCAGCCTGTCATCCCAGCACTTTGGGAGGCTGGGGCAAGAGGATTGCCAGAACCCAGGAGTTTGAGACCAGCCCCAGGCAACTTGATGAGATTGTCTCTACAATAAATCACAAAAACTAGCTGGGCATGGTGGCGTGCATCTATAGTTCCAGCTACTTGGAAGGTGGAGGTGGACGGATCCCCTGGGCCCAGCAGATGGAAGATGCAGTGGCGGTGAGTGTGCCACTGTGTTCCAGCCTGGGTGACAGAGTGAGACTTCAACTCTAAATAAATAAATGAATAAATAAATAAATAAAAGCAAAGGTGGTTTTCTTCTGTTCAACATCGGATTTTTCCGCCCATATCACCGTCTCTCCTACTCAAGTACATTCTTGCCACAAGACCAGTGTGATTAGTGGCCAAAGGTGGGCATCTCACATTTTCAAAAAATCATTTTGATTACGGCAGGCCATATCAATTGCCTCTATTGCTTACTTAGTCCTCATGGTTGGCTGTAAGTAGCTGAATTCTAATGTGGATGCCAAGATTTGGGCCTCATGGTGACACATCCTGCATAAATGAGAGCAGGACTGTGAATATGTGAGGGTGTCCCTCCTGTTAGTAGGCTACTTTCTATGGCAAATATGTGATTGGGGTCCCTCACCGATTAACTTTCAGTGCATCAAAAGAGAGACTTATCCTGGGTGGGCCTGACCTTTTCACTCTAGTCCTTTAAACCTAGGTGTAGAGGTCAGAGACAGACGTCTGAGAGATCAGGCTCGGCACAGTGGCTCACACCTGTATCCCAGCACTTTAGGAGGTTGAGGAGGGAGGACTGCTTGAGCCCAGGAATTCGAGACCAGCCTACGCAACATAGTGAGACCTTGTGTCTAAAAAAAAAAAAAAATCGCCGGGCTCGGTGGCTCAGCCTGTAATCCCGTGCCTTTGGGAGACTGAAGTGAGTGAATTTCCTGAGACCTCATCTCTACAATAAATCAAAAAATCAGCTGGGCATGATTGCGCGTGCCTATAATTCCGGCTACTCGGAAGGCCGAGACGGAAGGATCGCCGGAACCCAGCAGGTCGTGGCTGCAGTGGCCAAGAGCGGCGACTGCACTCCAGTCTGGGTGACAGAGTGAGACTCCAACTCAAAAAATAAAAAATAAAAAAATTAGCCAGCGTGGCTATGTGTGCCTGTAATCCCAGTTCCTGGGGAGGCTGAGGTGAATGGATTGTCTGAGTCCAGGAGGTCGAGGCTGTGGTGAGCCATGAAAGGGCCACTGCCCTCCAACCTGGGCTACAGAATGAGACCCTGACTCAAAAAAAAAAAAAAAAAAGGTGGTTGTTGAGATCTGAAGCCACAGCAACGCTGTCCTGCTTGCCTTGAAAGCATAAACTGCCATGTGCCAGAGAACAGTGGGTAAACTCTAAAAGCCAAGAAATGCTCCTGGTTGGCAGCCACCAAAGAAGTGGGTGCCTTAGTCCTACAAATGCAAGCCACTGAATTCCACCAACAACCACTGAGCTTGGAGAAGGATACACAAAGAGCCTGAGATGAGAGAGCTGACCCAGCCAACACCTTGATTTTGTCTTGGTGAGACTTGGTGCTGAGGACCCAGTTAACCAGTAGCTGGACTCATGGAATACGAGGGGGGACTCCCCCCAAAATAGAGTTCATTCATAAAAAATTGTGTATTTATTCTAACATGCTTAAACATTAGTCAGCTTCAAAGTCCTCTCCTTTGGATGCAGTACAGCTATGGAGACGCTTTTTCCATGGCTCAAAACAGTTTTTGAAGTCGTCAGTTTTGATGCTTTTTAATGTTTCTGCCACTGTTTGCTTCACCTCTTCCACATTGCCAAAACATTTCCGTTTGAGGGCTTTTGTTATCCAGAGAAATAAAAAAAGTTGCTCGGGGTGAATTCTGGTGAATAGGGAGGGTGGGCATGGAAGTGATGCTGTTTGGGGTTAAAAACTGCTGAACACTCAGCACACTATGGGTAGAGGTATGTTCATAAATCACCCATCATGAAATGGGCAAATGTGTTGAAAAAAATCTCCCCCAAAAAATTCACTGAAGCCAAATGCAACCTCTCACAACAATGCTAGCTGGAACCCTGATGCCAAAGGGTTTGTAGAAGGCTTACCTAATGGGGGAGGCCTGTAGGAGGCCAGCCCTCCAAAAGATAATTTTGGGATCGGGGGGGGGCCCCCTCATATGTGAGGTAATAAGCTGGTGTTTGTGGGGCTGTGAAATGTATGGTAATTTGTTATGCAGCCATAGGAATGAATACACTAGCTTGACTATATAATTATGCTGCACAGTAATTGTGCTACACCAAACTGATAACAGGGTTACCTCTGTGGAAGAGTTTGAGGCTTGAGGTTGCAATCAAGGCTTTAGTTTTATCAGCAGTGTTCAAATGTTTACCAGAAGATATTAATTTATAACCTTGGGAATTAAAAATAAAATAGATCAGTAAGATTCAAATCACTAAAATCAGGAATGAGACAGGAACATTCCTACTGACTTTACAAGACTAAAAAGGCATATAAGAGAATGCTATGAACAATTATATGCCAACAAATTATAGAACTTAGATGAAATGAACAAATTCCTAGAAAGGCACACACTATAATGACTAATTCAAGAAGCAGAAAATGTAAATAGACCTATAACAAGAGGTTGAATTAGGAATCTAAAAACATCCCACAGAGAAAAGCTCAAGACCAAGTGGAATCACTAATTAAATCTATCAAATATTTTTTAAAAATTAACACCAATCCTTCATATACTCTTACAAAAAAATAGAAGAGACCACCTCCCAATTCATTCTGTGAGGCCAACATTATTCTGATATCAAAATTAGACAAAAACAGGAAAAAAAATTAGACAAAGACAAGAAAAAAAAACAACTATAGGCTGATATTTCTTTAGGAATATAGATGCAAAAATTCTCAACAAAATATTAGCAAACCAAATCTAACATAATATAAAAAAGATTACAGACCACGACCATGTGGTATTTATTCCGAGAATGCAAGGTTGGTTCAATACCTAAACATCAATCAGTATAATACATCATATTAGTAAAAGAAAAAAACCTACATGATCATCTCAGTAGACACAGAAAATGTTTTTGCAAAACTCCAACACCCTCTCATGATAAAAACACCACCAAGAAAGTAGAAAGACATTCAACAGAATGGGAGAAAATATTTACAAATTGTATATCTGATAAGGGAATTGTATCTATATTACATAAATAACTCTTACAACTCAACAATATAGTCAATTTTAAAAATAGACAAAAGACTTGAATAGACATTTCTCCCAAGAAGATATACCATGGCCTACAGGCATATGAAAAGATACTCAACATCATTAGTCATCAGGGTAATGCAAATGAAAACTACAATAACACACCATCCGTGCCCACTAGCATGGCAATAATGAAAAAAAAAATCCAGTGTTGGCAAGGATGTAGAGAAATTAGTACCTCATATGCTGCTAGTGGGGATGTAAAATAATGCAACTGCTTTGAAAAACAACTTGGGGGCAACCCCTGGGGTCCCCTCCCACTGTGGGAGCTTTTCTGTCCTCTTAGTAAATACTGCTTTCAAAGAAAAACAATTTGGTAGTTCTTCAGAAAGTCAAACATACAGTTACTCTAGGACCCAGCAATTCTACACCTACATATGAAGGGGACCCAAAAAAACCCCCGGAATTTTATATTTATAAAACATTGTGTATTCTAACATGTTTAAACTTCAGTCACCTTCAAAGTATTCTGTTTGATATAATACACCTATCAAGACACTTTTTCCACTGCTCAAATCAGTTTTGAAATCATCAATTTTGATGAGTTTTCACTTCACCATTGGCAAAATGTTTCCCTTTGAGGACTTTTTTCATCTGCAGAGAAAAAAAAAAAGAGGCCGGGCTCGGTGGCTCAGCCTGTAAGGCCGCACTTTGGGAGGCTGAGGTGAGTGGATTGCCTGAGTCCACAGGTTCGAGACCCGCCTGGGCAACTTGGCGA
>NW_007113226.1:799-1944 GCF_000164805.1 Carlito syrichta | reverse complement strand
TCTACAATAAATCAAAAATTAGCTGGGCATGGTAGTGCGCACCTGTAGTTCCAGCTACTTAAAAGGCTGAGGTGGAAGGATCGTCGGAGTCCAGCAGGTCGAGGCTGGGATGGCCGGGAGCGTGCCACTGCACTCCAGTCTGGGCGACAGAGTGAGACTCCAACTCAAAAAAAAAAAGTCTCTCAGGGTGAGATCAGATGAATAGGAAGGGTGGATCATGGGGGGTCATGTCATTTTTGGTCAAAAACTGCTGAACACTCCAATGTGGTGTGGGCAGGTGCGCTTGTAAATTACCCATTGTGAAATGGGCAAATGCATTGAAAGAATGTCCAAAAAAATTCACTGAAGCCAAATGCAGCCTCTAACAATGCTAGCTGGTACCCTGCTGCCGATGGGTTTCTAGAACACTTACCTAGCGGGGGCACCCCTCCTATATAACCAAAAGAATAGAAAATGAACATTCGTACAAAACCTCATACAAGAATGCTCACAGCAGCATTATTCATAAGCCAAAAAGTGTAAACAACCCAATTATCCATGTAATCTACAGGCAAAACCATAGAGACAGGAAGATTAGCGGTTGCCAGGATTAGAAGCAGGGGAAGGAGATAAAGTGTGTGGGTTCATTTCGGTGGTGGTGAACCTGTTTTAAAATTAGAAAGTGGCGATGGCTGTGTGGCTTTGTAACTATGAGCGTATACTGAAAATCACGTTATTGTGCACTTTAAAAGGGCCAATTCTAGCCAGGCATGGTGGATCATGCCTGTCATCCTAGCATTTCGGGAGGCTGAGACCAGAGGATTGCCTGAGCCCACAGCTTCGAGACCTGCCTGAGCAACTTGGCAAGATCTCATCTCTACGATAAACCAAAAAATTAACCAGGTGTGGTGGCGCATGTCTGTGGTTCCAGCTACTTGGAAGGCTGAGGCAGAAGGATCGCTGGAGCCCAGCAGGTCGAGGCTGCGGTGGCCGGGAGGGAGGTGGCCGGGAGCGAGTACAGTATTGTGTCACCTAACAATAGGGGTACATTCGAGCACTGCGTCATTAGTCGATTTCATTGTTGTGCAAACATCGTAGGATGCACTTACCCCAACTAGGTTGGTGTAACCTACATACCCGGGCTACATGGGATAACCTAGTGTTCG
>NW_007113226.1:0-779 GCF_000164805.1 Carlito syrichta | reverse complement strand
AGGCAGAAGGATCGCTGGAGCCCAGCAGGTCGAGGCTGCGGTGGCCGGGAGGGAGGTGGCCGGGAGCGTGCCACTGCATTCCAGTCCAGGCGACAGAGTGAGACTCTGAATCAAAAAGAAAACCAAAACATATTCATATGCTAACACAATAATGTCTCTCAAGTTAAGAGTTTGTTAACTGTGGATGGGTCTGAAATCTATGCATCCAAGTCCTAGGATATCTGAGGCTTCAGGTTGTCTCTGAGCAGCCTCTGGTGAAAGGGTTTTTTTTTGAGTCAGGGTCTCACTGTCACTCAGGCTGGAGTGCAGTGGCACGCTCACTCACAGCCACCGCAGCCTCGACCAGCTGGGCTCAGGCGATCCTTCCAAGTAGCTGAAACTACAGGCACGCACCACCATGCCTGGCTAATTTTTCTTCCTTTATCGTAGAGATGAGATCTTGCCAAGTTGCCAAGGCTGATCTCGAACCCCTGAACTCAGGCAATTCTCTCACCTCGGCCTCCCAAAGTGCTGGGATTACGGGCTTTAGCCACCTCGCCTGGCCTTGGTGATAGGTTTAAATAGGCCTTTTTGGTTTGTTTGTTTGTTTTGCTTTTGTTTTTCACAGGGTCTCACTCTGTTGACCAGGCTGGAGGACAGTGTCACTATCATAGCTCACGGCAGCCTCCAACTCCTGGACTCAAGCAATCCTCCCACCTCAGCCTCCCCAGTGAGAGGGTGGGGGCTACCGGCCCACGCACCATGCCTGGCTAATTTTCTGATTTTTTTTTTTTTTTTTT
>NW_007113225.1:0-781 GCF_000164805.1 Carlito syrichta | reverse complement strand
CGCCGGGCCCCGCTGGCCCCTTCTCAGCCCTTCTCCCGCAAGCTTCCTCCCTCCTCAGGGCCTGCCCTGTTCTCGCTTAGACGCCTTGCTTCTGGTGGAACTCCTCCAGTTCCCAGCCAGCACCCGCTCACCCGCCAGGTCTCAGCCCAGTGGCATCTCCTCCAAGAAGCCTCCCCTGGTGTCGCAGCCAAACCGGGGCGCGTTCTCACAGGTCCCTGCTTCGCCTTAACGGCATAAACGCAGTTTGACTTTCTATGTGAATCTGTGGACCATCCAGCTTGCTCCCTTCCAGGCGGCCTCAAGGCCTTCCGGGCTCACCTCCAACTCCAACAGATCTCGAGCTTCACTCTGCCTCCTGCTGCCCGGCACAGTGTCTGGCACATACAAAGCATTCAGTAAGGCCGGGCGCGGTGGCTTATGTCTGTCATCCCAGCGCTCTGGGAGGCAGCGGCGCAAGGATGGCCTGAGCCCGTGGGTTCGAGACCAGCCTGGACAACTTGGTGACCTCTCGTCTCTACAATAAACCAAAAAAATTAGCAGGCGTGATGGCACATGCCTGTAGTTCTGGCTACTTGGGAGGCTGAGGTGGAGGGATCTCTGGAGCCCAGTAGGTCGACGCTGGGGTGACCATGAGCGTGCCACTGGACTCCAGTTTGGACGATGGAGTGAGACTCCAACTCAAAAAAAAAAAGTGTTCAATAAATACTTAAGTGAATACTATTAAATGTGCTCTTTTTTTTGAGTTGGCGTCTCACTCTGTCGCCCAGACTGGAGTGCAGTG
>NW_007113224.1:0-781 GCF_000164805.1 Carlito syrichta | reverse complement strand
TGGGGTTGCTGCCTAGCTGGGATCCCTGCCCACCCAGGGTCCCCGCTCACTTGGGGTCGCTGCCCACCCGGGTCCTGCCTCCGCCCGGGGTCGCTGCCCCCCCGGGGCCCTGGCCGCCCGGGTCTGTGACCAGCCCGGGGCGCATCCACACTCTTCTTGAGGGAGAGGGAAGCCGCCCCGTGGACCCTGCTTGGCTGCAGGGAGGGGTCCTGGCACCGGTGCCCCACCCAGTGCCCTCGGTGCCTCCGTCCCGCCCACTGCAGGTTGGTGCAGCCTTCCCAGGGGCCATGCCCTGCCACACGTGCACCTGCCTCTCCGGGGACACCCAGGACCCGACCGTGCAATGTGAGGAGGACGCCTGTGACACCACCTGTCCCCAGGTGAGCCCCGAGGGGCCCGCCCCTGGCTCAGCCCAAAGCTGGGCAGACCCAGGCCCTGTGTGCCTGGCGGAGTTCTGGGTACCCCAGGGTGGCTCCGGAAGCCTCTCTGGGTCAGCCTTTTCTGGGGTCTTTTTTTCCCAGGGGAGGGTGTGAGTAGAAGGGTGGCTGAAAGGGTCCAGGATGGGCCAGGACCTGCAGACCGCCGCGACCAGGGGCCGGGATGGGGCTCCGGATAGGCGGGGGAAGGTGCTGGAACTGGGGTGAGGCTGAGCCACCGGGCAGGGGCAGCTTCTGCCAGTGTAGGCCCCGGCAGGCGTGGACAGGAGGGCAGGCTGGGCTGGGGCGGCTGAGGGAAGGGTGGGGCTGACGCCCTCGTGTCCACGCAGGGCTCCGAGTACTCA
>NW_007113223.1:0-781 GCF_000164805.1 Carlito syrichta | reverse complement strand
TCACCTCAGCCTCCCAAAGGCGCGGGATTACAGGCTGAGCCACCGAGCCCGGCTCCCTCCTTCACTTTCAAGTTAATTCTCCTGGTTTCCCTCCCCCTGGGGTTGTTACCATGTCAGTTTCCTCATTGTTCTCAACTGGCATCTAGGTGTGCTTCCCAGGACCCCATCTTTCTCAGTCTGTGTTTTCCCTGAATAAAGACATCCTTTTCCAAAGATTTGACTATGGTTTCTTTATCAGTGAAGACCAAAGCGACATTTCTAGCCCAGACCAAGAGGATCCAAGTACTTACAAGACGCTACCACCAGTGTATCCTAAACTCAAATTTAAGTCTAGCACTGAATGTACCTTCCCTTCGTTGTCTCCCATATTCCTCCAATAGCACCACTATCTACCAGGCTGCTGTCATCTATGACTCTCATCTCCTTCTAACCAATCCCCAAGCTCTAGAGACTCTGCCTCTGAGACAACACCCATCCATCCTCTGCTCCCATTCCCTTCACCCTGCCCCAGTTCAGTCCTTAGCCTCAGCTCCGGGCTGAAAAAAAAGCTTCCTTACCAGATTCCTTCCTGCTGGGCTTCTTTTCATGTCCTCCACAAGGCTGATGGAAGAAGATTTCCAAGTCCAGGTTGGACTATGTCACATCACTGTTTGAAAATCCAAGGCATTCAAGGTCCAAACACATTTCTCAGACTCATCTTATGCTCATTCTCTACCCAAACTGTATGCTTCAGTTCCTACTGAACCGAACCTTTCTTTCTTTCTTTTTTTTTTTTTTTTTG
>NW_007113222.1:0-783 GCF_000164805.1 Carlito syrichta | reverse complement strand
GGGCCCCCCCGCCCCACCGTGGCCGTGCACCTTCTGGTGGCGTTTGTAGTTGTCCCAGTGGCCCGTGGTGTAGGCGCAGGTGGCGCAGCGGAAGGGCTTCTCGCCGGTGTGCCGCAGCATGTGGCGCTTGAGGTTCATGCTCTGGTTGCAGCTGTAATTGCAGAGGCTGCACCGGAAGGGCTTGTCGCCGGAGTGGATGCGGCCGTGCCGCTTGAGGTTAGCCAGGTTGCCACAGGCGTAGGGGCAGACGGGGCACTTATAGGGCTTCTCTCCCGTATGCACGCGCTGGTGCCGCTTCAGGTTGTCCAGGTGAGCCGAGGCATAGGGGCAGCGGGCGCAGCGGAAAGGCTTCTCCCCGCTGTGTGTCTTCATGTGCCGGGCCAGGTGGTTGGGGTAGTGTGTGGCAAAGGGGCAGAGGCTACAGGCAAAGCCCTTGTCACCGGGGCCCTGGGGCCCCGCACCGGCACCCCCTCCAGCCTCGCCTCGCATGCAGCGCCCACACGTGGCAGCGCCCAGCTGACCGCCCTCACCCTCCTCCAGCTCCTGTCCGCAGCCCCGGCAGGTCCAAGGAAACAGGAGCTCAGGCAGCGGCTCCGATCCGGGCCCACAGAGGCCTTCCCCGTCACCCCGCAGCTGCCCACAGTCCGGCAGGAAGCTGGCGCCTGCCGGCGACACGTGGAGGCTCAGATCAGGAAGGAGCAGGGCACCTGCGGGCAGAGGCCCGGGCTGTGATGCCGGCCCGGGTGCCCCGCTGGCTCGGGCCTCCGCCCCGCGCCTTACCTT
>NW_007113221.1:0-783 GCF_000164805.1 Carlito syrichta | reverse complement strand
TCTGCCTCCCAAAGGCGTGGGATTACAGGCTGAGCCACCGAGCCCGGCTACTCCCGGACTTCTTGACTTCTCTTATGTTTCTGCCCCTTGACCTCTGATCAATTAGCCTTCAACACTTAACAACAAATTCAGTCAATCTTTAGTTTTCATGCCATGTTGTTTCCTAAATTATGATTTCTTTACCAAATGGTTTGGTCAGCCATTTGCCTTCAAGCCTGGTTGGGAACATTTCTGGTCCAAATGCCAAGACTCTGACTTCTATCTTAGGAAATGATGCTTGCATTTTAATACCATCTAGGTGTTGACAACTTTGTTTCTTCCTCTTTGCTTGTCTGCAAGAACCTCATTTTTCCCACTTAATAAAGAAATAGTCTTGGTAATGCAAATAATATGAACAGAACAATAATTACAAAAGTACCAATATTTATTGCACACTTACTTTTCTGCCAGGCATTGTGCTATATACATTTTATTTCATTCTCACAATAGTCCTAGTGGGTAGATACTGTTCTATATTCATTTTGCAAAGGGAGAAACTGAGGGAGAAATTTCCAAATCCAGAAATTTATAATTTTAGCTATACTTAAGCAGCTAATAAAGTGGTAGATCTGAGACACTTATTTTCAAACCTGTATTAAAAACCAGTATGCATTGTTCCTCAGGAGAAAAAAGTGCCCTAAAGTCTCCATCAATGGTTAATTATTCAAAATTAAACTATTATTGTTAGTTCATATTGTTCCAACAGAGATCACAATTACATTTTTCTGTGGGTTTTTTTTTTTT
>NW_007113220.1:0-784 GCF_000164805.1 Carlito syrichta | reverse complement strand
GCAGTCGCCCTCCTCCAGCACCCGGTCGGCCGCGCCGCGGGCGTCGCACACCGGGCGGGAGCAGAGCACGCGGCTGGCCCCCCGGCGGAAGATGCGGTCGGTGGTGTGGTTAACCGGGGGCGGCCTGATGTAGTTCTCCAGGAAGTACAGGTCGCAGTCGTAGAGGCTGCGCAGGAGGTCGCGGCTGGCGCCCAGCATGACGCGCCGGTCGGCCGGGCTCTTGCCCTGGGTGAAGCGGGGAATGAGCGTGTTCTGCACGTGGTAGAGAGGCTCAAACAGGTAGAAGACGTCCAGGTGCTGGTTGAAGAGCTGGCCCACGAAGGACGAGCCGCTGCGCGTGGTGGCCAGGATGAGGATGTGGGTCTTGCGAGACAGGTTGTAGGCGAAGGTGGGGCCCTCCTCGCACAGGCGCTCGGCCACCCCGGCCTCGGCCAGGCCCGGGCAGGTGTGGAAGGACTTGGCGGTGAAGGTGCGGATGGCCGTGTACTGGATGGCGATGGAGGCCAGCGCGAGGAGGAGGACGGCCTTCCAGGAACACTGCATGGCTGGGCTCCTTCATGGGGCTGCCTCTCCAGCACGGGGTCTGCAGGCCAGGGTCGCAGGCGTCGTGGGCCTCCCCCGGGCACCAGCTCGCGCCGTGGGCAAGCTGGCCTTGAGGGGACCCGGGGAGACCCCGCGGCTCCCTGCCCGGTACTCACCCCACACCCTGGAGGCTTAAGCAGCTTCTGCGCTAGACTTCACCATTCACGGTGGGACTCCGGGGAGCCGGCCAGGCCGATTCCCT
>NW_007113219.1:0-786 GCF_000164805.1 Carlito syrichta | reverse complement strand
GCAGCCTCGACCTGCTGGGCTCAGGCGATCCTCCCGCCTCAGTCTTCCAAGTAGCTGGAATCACAGGCGCACACCACCACACCCGGCTAATTTTTTAATTTATTGTAGAGACGAGGTCTCGCCATGTTACCCAGGCTGGTCTCGCAGCCATGGGCTCAGGCAGTCCTCTCGCCTCCACCTCCCAAAAAGCTGGGTTTACAAGCGTGAGCCACCACATCGGCCTGTATTTTTATATATGAAATCTGGCAGCCCTGACTACTGTATCCCTGGGGTCCTGCTGGTGGCTGGTGGGGAGCAGACC
Source organism: Carlito syrichta (assembly GCF_000164805.1). Classification (NCBI taxonomy): domain Eukaryota; kingdom Metazoa; phylum Chordata; class Mammalia; order Primates; family Tarsiidae; genus Carlito; species Carlito syrichta. The sequence continues at coordinate 485 of NW_007113219.1, read as the reverse complement.
TCAGTAAATGAAAGAATAATGGGCAGCAGTGGTGGCAGGCACAGGTGCTGTGGCACAAAGGAGAGGGGGCAGGCTTCTTGCAGGAGACTCAGAAAGAGATATTAGGTCATGCCCCAGCAGCCCCTCCATGGAGATGCCTCCCATAGTGGGTTGAATAGAGTTTCCCCAAAAGATATGTCAAAGTCCTGACCCTACCCCCATGTCTGTGAATGTGACCTTAATTGGAAATAGAAACTTTGTAGATATGATTAAGTTAAAGCTCTCGGGATGAGATCCCTGGGGATGAAGAGTAGACCGCATATCTAATGACTGGTGTCCTTAGAGAGGAGGGGCTGGGCATAGTGGCTCACGCCTGTAATCCTAGCACTTTGAGAGATCGAGGCAGGATGACTGCTTGAGCTTAAGAGCTGGGAGTTCAGCCGGGCTCGGTGGCTCAACCTGTCATCCCAGCACTTTGGGAGGCCGAGGCAAGTGGATTGCCTGAG
>NW_007113218.1:0-786 GCF_000164805.1 Carlito syrichta | reverse complement strand
GAGGCTGTGGTGGCCGGGAGCGGCCACTGCACCCCAGTCTGGGCGACTGAGTGAGACTCCCACTCAAAAAACAAAACACCAAAGTTTTCAGCCTGGGCAACAGAGCAAGACCTCACCTCTACAGAAAAGCAAAAAAATGAGCTGGGTGCGGTGGCATACAAGGCGCACAATGACAGACCAAGACAGAGAGGGCCCGTGGCCACAGAGCAGGCGGGCCTGATGGAACATTCCAGAGGGAGGATGCTCCAGGAGATGGCAAGGACTGAGCGTGGCCTTGGACCCGGAGACGGAAGGAGAGGGAAGAGGAGGGGTTGGGGACAGTGGAGGGTTCGGGGGGGCGGGGTCCCCCAGGAAGGTGGGATGCCACCAGGCCCCGGGGAGGGAGTTTGCGGGCCAGGGTTCATCCCAAGGCCAGCTTCCGTGGACTGGGGGAGTGTGTAGAGACCAGACCCCAAGACACCTGGGGGGGTTGACGGGAGCCCCGGGCGTGTGGGGAGGGCACGTCCTTACGAACAGTAGCGCAGGCACACGGTCATCTGGAATTGGGGGGTGCGCCTGGCCCCTGGGACTCCTCGGTGGCAAGCTGTGATCAGGGCTCCGGCCCGGAGGTTTCCTGGAGAGCAGAGTGTGGGTCAAGCTGCCTTGATTTGGGCCGACAGGCCAGATCCAACTGGCATGTGTGTTTAATGGGGACTACATGGTGTTTGACGCATGCTTCTAGGGAACCCGCTGCCCATCAAAACTGGACGAGATTTTTTAAAAGGTGGAACATAAGGCCGGGCTCGG
>NW_007113217.1:0-789 GCF_000164805.1 Carlito syrichta | reverse complement strand
TTCCCCCCCCCCCACCCCCGCCCCCAAGTTGAGCCAGCCTAACCCTCTTGCTGGCTTCCGCCTTCCCCAAGGCTGGCTTATCTCCTCCTGAGAGACTCTCCTCTGCCTCTGAGGCCTCCTTGTGCCCACCCCCACCTCTACCCTGAGAGCCGATGGGATACATTAGACCAATGGAGAGTGGGAGCACTAGCAGGATGGAGGGAGGAGCCTGAGTCAGACATCTTCTGCCTGCTCCCTCCCGCAGTGTGTCTGCACCTCACCTGCTGGCCAGTCCTCAGGGCCGGTGAGGCCAATAGCTCCCCTCCGTGTCACCACCACTGGCTGCTCTGTGTCCACCCATGTGTCTGAGTGGCCGTGCAGGCGGGCCTCTGAGAGCATCTTCCAAGAGAGACTCGTCTCCAGAGCAGGCGTCAGGTCATGGACCTTCAGCCTTCCTGTCTGCTCTGCTGTCGCACCGGCCCTAGCTACGGACTAAGCGCTGGGCCTGACACTTCTGTGTAACACCAGGGATCCTTCCCTGTTGGGTGGGCTGAGACCCCGGGCCTGACTCATGCTCCAAGGTCCCTGCCCACCCAGCTCCCTCCCCTCTTTTCCCTCAGGGATCCCTCAGATCTGCATCAGAGACAGAGGCTTTCCTCTTCCTACTTCCTCCTCTTTTTTCTAACCCCGGTAAACTCTACCTCCCAACCCCATTTAGCATTCACTTCCTGGGGAAGCCAGCCAGCACATGACTTTATTTTATTTTATTTTATTTTTTGAGTTGGAGTCTCACTCTGTCGCCCAGACTGG
>NW_007113216.1:0-791 GCF_000164805.1 Carlito syrichta | reverse complement strand
CGGCTCCTCCCCCTAGCCCCAGCCCTGTTGATGCCTCCGAAACTGGAAGTGGGTTCCGGATGGGGCAAAGATTTGGGGTGGGGGGAGCATCCTGTTGGAGAAAGATGGGCACCTCGGGCGGGAGATGGAGCGGGGAGAGACTTGGGGTCTGCTCTTTGGGCCCGTTTGCATGGTCTTGTGCAGCTCATTGTCTGATTCGTCCCCACCCCTCACCACAGGGAACCTGAACAGCAGCCGCCAAACCTAAGAGGGGCAGGGGTGGGGGGGGATGGCGAGAGAATCACTCCAGACCGGCTGGCAGGAAGAGGGGCGTGGCTATCACAGGGGCAGGGGCCAGACCAGACCCTAACCTCACACACACATGGAACAGAAGGGAGTGTCAGGCGGAGTGTAGACAGGGACACCCAGAGCTCTGCACGCTGAGACTGCCCACCCCCTACTCCCATCCCCCAACTCAGCAGGACACAAGGTGGTGTTTGCAGCAGCACCCTTGCCCCGTGCTGGGTAGAATTAATATTTCACTTTCCCCCCCATCTGCCTGTGAACACTGAGTTCTCAACGTTGTTTTAAATGACATTTCCATCCCTAGTGAAGCTACCCATCTTTTCCTAAGTTTATGGGTCCTTGGAGAGTGATGGCCTCTGTGAATTGCCTATTCATGTACTTTGCCCATTTAAAAATTGTGGGCTTTTTTTTTCCTCTTGCTTTTCAGGAACTGTTTGTAAATGAGGGATTTTTTTTTTTTTTAATTGGAGTCTCACTCTGTCGCCCAGACTGGAGTGCAGTGGCCG
>NW_007113215.1:1365-4916 GCF_000164805.1 Carlito syrichta | reverse complement strand
ATCTCCATTGTAATAGCCTTCCCAGTTTTGGAATCCCCTCTGTGATAACTGCTCCATTGGCTTGTCCTCCTTTGTCATGGGTGGCCCAGTGACTCACCATCTTCTTGGATGGATACTTTCGTGTCTAATCCTCATCATTGATGGGTACCCCACTTACTTTGCATCCTCTGTCATGGCTAGCTTAGTTAGTGACTGGCCTCTATGATTGAACTGAGCCCCTTGTATTGGGTGTCCCAATGACTGTTCCTCCTCTGTGATATGTGCCTCAGTGATTGGTACTCTTCTGTGATGTGTGTCTAAGTGAGTGAGTCTCCTTAGTGATGGATGCCCCAGTGACTAGACTTCTGTATTGGGTGTGCAAGTTCCCCACCTTCCTCTGTGAGTAGGGTCTTGTGACTAGCCTTTCCCTAAGATTGGTGGTTCAGTGCCTGGGCTTTCTTCATATTTGTGTCCCATTGACTGGCACTCCCTCATATGGGTGTCCTAGTTACTTTTTCTCCTTTCTGATTTGTGCTCATTGATAGGTTCTTCTCCCTAATGGTTTCCCCAGGGACTAATAGTCCTCTGTGATTAATGTCCCACTTACTGGGCCTCTTTTATAATGAATGTCCCAGTGATTGGCCCTTATTTTTAATGGGTGCCATAGTGACAGGGTTTCTTTCACACTATGTGTCCTAGTGACATGACCTCGTCTGTCATCGCTGCCCCAGTGACTGTTCTTTATGTATGACTAGCCCTCCTTTGTGATGGGTGTCACAGTACCTAGGACACTTCCATAATAGATACACCATTTACCGATAATCCTCAGTAATCCTTACCCCAGTGACAGGTACTCTTCTAAATAAGGTGCTTCATTGAATAACCATTGTCTGTAAGGGGGGTTTTGGTAACTGGGCATTCTACATAATTAGTGTTCAATTAACAGCCCTTCTCTGTCTTGGTTGCAACAGTAATTGACTATATTCTGTGATGGCTATTCCAGTTACTTCTTCTCTATGATGGTTGCCCTAGTGACTGACCTTCCTCAGGGTCTGTCCCTCATCTATGATGGTAGTCCTAGTGTATAGCCATTATCCACAATTAGTACCCCAGTGACTAGTCCACCTTCATGGTCGGTGATCAGTAATTAGCCACCCTTCAAAATGGGTGCCCCGGTGAGTCACCTTCCTCTATGAGAACAGTGCCAGTGAATGGTCTTTCTCTATGATCACTGCCTCAGTGAATGAACTTTTTCCATATGTGCACTTCAAGAATCACCTCCCTACATATGGGTATCCTCGTTACTGTTTCTTCTTTCATATTGGTGCCCAGTGACAGGTCATTCTCCCTAATCGTTGTCTCAGTTATCAGTCAGCCACTGTGATGGGTGCCTCACTTACCAGGCCTTCTCATTAATGGATATCCAAGTGATTACTTCACATTTTTGAAGAGTGTCCCGGTGATTGGGCCTCTTCCATAACGTGTGCTCCAGTTACTGTACCTCTTCTATGATAGTTATCTCAGTAACTCGCCTTCATCTATGATGGATACCCCAGTGACTATCTCTCCTCTGTGATAGGTGTCACATTGACTTGACCTTCTATATTATGGATACTCCATTGACTGGGCACACTCTGTGATGGGTGCCCCAGTGGCAGGCCCTCCTTCAAAAATGGTGCCCCAAAAACAAGCCCTCGACTATCCTGGGGGTTTCAGTAAATGGGTCTCCATTATTGGTGTCTCAGTAACAAACCCTCCTCCATTACAGGTGTCCCAGTGACTATGCCTCCTCAGTGAAATGTGCCCCAGTGACTTACCTTCCTCCATAATGGGTGACTGAGTAACATGCCCTTCTCTGTGATGGGTGTACCAGTAACAGGGCTTGTTCCATATTGGATGACAGTAATTGACTTTTTTAGTGGTGTTCCAGTTGCCAGTCATCTTCTCTGATGGTTGTCCCAGTGACTTGCTGTGCTTTATAATGGGTGCCCCAGTGTCTATCTCTCCTCTGTTATTGGTGCCACAGAGATTAGCCCTGTTCAGGGTGGTTGTCCCAGTGAAGCCCTCCACTTCACCTCCACTGTGAAGTCTGTCTATGAAAGACTCGCATCTGTAATGGGATTCTCAGGCTCTATCATCTCTCAGTTATGGATTTTCAAATGACTGTTTCTTCTTGATGATGGGTGCTCCTTTGACTGCTCCCCCTCTATGATTTGTGCCCCAATGACTCGATGTCTTCTGTGATAACTGTCCAAGTGACGGGCCCTCCTTTTTGATGAGTGCTTCTTCAGTGACTGTCTCTACTCTGTTTGGGTGCCTTAGTGACTGTCCTTCCTTTGTTTTTGGTGTTGGATTGACAGACCCTCTTCTGTGATCATTGTTCACTTTGTAATCCATGCCACAGTGACTGGCCCTCATTTGTGATGGGTAACTCAGTGACTGAAATCCTCTGTGTTGGTTAGCCCAATGACCAGCTCTCCTCTGTGATTGATTTGCCAGCGTCTGGCTCTCTTCTGTGATTTCTATCCAAGTTCCAGGCTCTCCTGAGTGAGGGTGCCACAGTGAATGTACCTCCTCTATAATGGTTGCCATCAATAACTTGGGCTCCTCTATTATGGATGACTCAGTGATTGATAATCCTCTGTGCTGGTGCCCAGTGACTTGTACTTATTCATAATGTTGATCCAATATCTAGTCCCCTTCATTTATGGATTTCCCAAATACTGTGTCTCCTCCATAATGTGTGCCAGATTGACTGGTTCTTAATTGTTTTGGGTGTCCCAGGAACTGGGTCTATCTTCTATGATTTCTATCCAAGCTCCAGGCTCTCCTGAGTGAGGGTGCCACAGTGAATATACCTCCTCTATAATGGTTGCCCCAATAACTTGGGCTCCTCTATTATGGATGACTCAGTGATTGATCATCCTCTGTGCTGGTGCCCAGTGACTTGTGCTTATTCATAATGTTGATCCAATGTCAAGTCCACTTCATTTATGGATGTCCCACATACTGTGTCTCCTCATAATGTGTGCCAGATTGACTGGTTCTTAATTGTTTTGGGTGTCCCAAGAACTGGGTCTCCTTTTTCGTATGTGACCCAAGTGACTGAGCCTCCTTCTGTTGGTGCTCCAATGATTGTATTTATACATAACGGGTGTCCCCATGAATATTCCTTTTCTGTGATGAGTGTCTCAAATTTTGGTATTCTCCATAATGGGTACCTCAATTACTAGGGTCCTTCTGTGATTGGTGACCAGATGACTCACCATCCTGTGTGATGGGTGCCAGACTGACTAGCTCTGCTCTGGGATGAGTGCACCAGTTTGTTGGCCTCCACCTTAATGGGTGCCCCAGTGATTGGTCCTTCTCTATGATGGGTGACTTAGTGACTAGGCCTCTTCCATAGTAGTGCTCCATTGATTGGGTCTCTTCTGTGATTTGTACTCCAGTGACTGGCCTGCCTCTAAACTGGGCGCCCCAATGACTAGCCCTCCTCAGTGATAAGTATTCCAAGTAACTGGGCCTCCTCCACAATTGTTGTCCATGTGACTAACTCTACTCTGTGATGGGTG
>NW_007113215.1:0-792 GCF_000164805.1 Carlito syrichta | reverse complement strand
GGACCTCCTTTATAATAGGTGCTCCATTTATTGGCCATCCTCTGTGATGGTGCCTCAGTGACAACCCTCCTACAAATATGGTGCCCCATTGAATAGTCTGCCTCTCTCATGTATGTTCCAATATATGGGTTTCCTGCATAATGGTTGTCAAAATGACATGCTCTAATCTGCTTTGTGTGCTCCAGTGACTGGCTTTCCTCTGTGATGAGTGTGCCAGTGACTGGCTCTCCTCTTTGATAGCTACCCCAGTTAATGGGCCTCCGCTATAATGGGTGCCCCATTGACTGGTCCTCTTTTGTGCTTGGTGTCTCAGTGACTGAACCTTGACTGTGAAAAATGCCTTAGTGACTTATGTTCCTCTATACTGAGTACCAGTCTGATCTTGCCTCTTCTGTGGTGATGAACTCAGTTATTATACCTCAACTGAAGTCCCTGTTGCTGATTGCTTCCTAAAGGGTGCCCCAGGTACTAGCCCTCCTCTGTGTTTCGGGTCTCAGTGATTGTCCTTCATATATGTTTTGTGCCCTGGGGACAAGCTGTCCTCTGTTATGGGTTTGCCTCAGTGACTGACTCTCCTATCTGATGGGTAGCTAATTGAGTATGCTTTTTCTGTGATGAGTGCCCCAGTGACTGTCACTCCATTATAATATATGGCCTGGGGTACTGGTACTTCTCTATGATGGGTGCTTCAGTGACTGACACTCTGTGATTAGTAACTTAGTGGTCTGTTCTCCTCTGTGATGGGAGTCCCAGACACTGTGCCTCCACTGTGATTGGCGCACCAGTGGCTGG
>NW_007113214.1:0-795 GCF_000164805.1 Carlito syrichta | reverse complement strand
CTTCCGTCAGCACCGCCGCCCTTAAAGGAGGCGGTGGAGGGGGAGACCAGGAGCGTCCAGCCCGCGTCCGCCCTGCCAGCGATTCTCCGAGCCACATGCGCTCGGGCTGAGCCGCCCCTGTCCCGGCCGGGGCCACGTCTCCGGCCCGTCCAGTGGGTCAGCCTCCTTGGGTCTGTCCAGTGGCCCCCGGGGAGTGGCGTGCGGCCAGAAAAGCTCACGCGGAGACATCGAGCTAGGCTGCCCAGAGAGGCCTCGGGACTGGCAGGAGGGCAGGCAGCAGCCCCAGCCTTCCCTCCCAACCACCGTCCCTTTCTCGTGCCCTCCCCACGGAATCTACTCCTCCAGGGCAGCCTGAAACCAGCCTGATGTGTGTTCCCCTCTCTGATCCAAGCGTATCTCAGCTTGGGTCTCACTCTGTCGCAGACTCTTCCCGGAGAGAGCTGAGCTTCCCATGTGGGCACAGACCATACCCTGGCCACTGCCACCTGAGCTGTGTCCAGCTCCTATGGACAGCCTGTAGGTCATGCTCCAGGGCCACCAGACTGGCCAGGCAACTTCTCTGCTGGGGAAACTGAGGCAAGGAGGGACTTGGATCTGCTCATTTAAATAGAGCCCAATCCGAAAGCCAGCGTCCTTTGGTTTATTTTATTTTTGAGTTGGAGTCACCAGGCACGATCACAGCTCACCGCTACCTCGACCTCTTGGGCTTAGACAACCCTGCCGCCTCAAGTAAATGGGACTACAGGCGTGTGCCACCACCCCCAGCTACTTTTTTTTTTTAACAGTAGAGATAGG
>NW_007113213.1:0-796 GCF_000164805.1 Carlito syrichta | reverse complement strand
CCAGGAGTGGCCACTGCACTCCAGTCTGGGCGACAGTGAGACTCCAACTCAAAAAAACAACAACAACAAAAAAAATACGATTGGTGCTTTGATTACAACTGAATCATATTTATAAATTAACTAAAGGTAGAATTGGCATCTTTATAATATTAGATTTACTCCTCCATGAATTATGTTATACTTCTTTATTGCTTGTGGATTTGTAAATGTCCTATTGTAAACTTTTTGAAGTGTCTTTGTATCAGTCTTACAGTTTTATCATAACAGTCCTCTGTTCTTTTTTCTTTTTTATAGTCAATAACATTTTTTGCTTGACAATTATGCATGATTAAACTATTACATGTATATTTGTATATGTATATATGTATGTATACATATTTTTGTAACTGGTCATATTAATAAAACTTTATTCTTATTGGCTTTTTCTTTGTATTGTCCAGAAATAATGTGATATCTATCTCCTGTTTACTTACACCTAACTCTTTTACTTGTCTTCTTTTGTTGCATTTGGTTTCTTCTTCCTATTCTCTATTTTTCCTACTGCCTACCAACCTCATGGGAATCTTTAGGAGAGAATTTTCGGGGAAAAAAAAGAAGGCAATAAATAATTGGAATCCCTCTATTGCCTGATTTTGAGATGTTTTTATTATTTCTTTATTAAATTTGCTAGCAAATACTGATTTGTGACAGATCATTTTTATTATTATGCTAATATATTTTAATGCTGCTTTCCTAAGAACATTATTTATGGTGAAAGGTTAATTTCTATTTAATACTCTTTTTTTTTTTTTTTTTT
>NW_007113212.1:0-799 GCF_000164805.1 Carlito syrichta | reverse complement strand
GGGGGGAGGGGGAGGGGAGATTTGACCAGGGAAAGGGGTGGGGTGACTGTGTTGTGGGCAAGGAAACATTTTCATCTCTTGGTGCCTCTCGGGGCAGGGTGATTTCCTCCCTGCTGTTCTGGGAAATCTCCAGGCTGCTGGGCAACTGGGCAGGGCTCTGGGAAGTGAAGTCACGAGCCCCTTTCCTCCTAGAGAAAATCTGTAGCCACCATAGGTTTTTTTTTGGGGGGGCCACTTGGTATATCCATGCCCCTTTGCTCTCTGGACTGGCCTTCAGAACTTAGTGTTTTGATACTTTCTACGGATGTTTTTAAAATCCCAGAGTCATTGAATTTCAACATTATACGCCCCCCGCTCCCTACATGTTGGGGCTTGATCTCCTGGATATTATCTGTGTTTGAGGAAATCACCCACAGCAGGTCCCCACCCAGACCAGAGTTTCCTGAAGAAGCGTGTCCTCTTCCTCCACTGGAAAATAGCACCTCTCCCGTCCCACCCTGCTCACCCCATCACCCCCTTGATGTCTTTAAAATGTTTCTTAGAATAGGAACCTTTTAAGCCAAGGCTTCAAACCATGCTCAGAATGAGCCTGTGTTGAATTTTTGATTCAAGGTCAAGGTGACCCAGGTCCAGTCAGTGGAAATGCTTCCCATTCCTGAAGGTCAGGAGAGGCATCTTGGCAGAGATGCTTTGGTTGTGATTGTGAGCTTTGCTGGAGGCCTTGCTTCCCGTAGCTTTGGATGATCTTGCCCTGGGTCAGCGGAAACAGGGTGATAGTCTTACTCGTGAGAGTGTCTTG
>NW_007113211.1:0-799 GCF_000164805.1 Carlito syrichta | reverse complement strand
GCTTTAACTCAAAAAAAAAAAAAAGTATAGCTATCATTACTTTTATTCCACTGATAGCTCTGGATTCACAGCCACAGAATCTAGAAAAGACATCTCCAACTACAGTGCCCTCTAAGCAACCTGTGTGTCTGTCTTCATTCTGCTAAGGTTCTGCAGAACAGAGTGATAAAGAGCATGGGTTTGAAACTATCAAAAGTAGGAGTACAATAACAAGTTCAGGCTTGTAAGGTCCAGAAAATTTAACTCCTGTTTTACCTTTTTGGGCAGTTACCTGAAGATATGCTTCTCAAGTGTGAAACAAGAAAGGTGGGCTCCAGGAAACACTGGTGCTAACCTATAAAGCAGTGAGAAAGAAGCCACAGATGAACACTGGGAAGCAAGCCTGGAGAGGAACCAGAATGGAGGCGGCTCAGGGAAAAGGGACTAAGTAAAAAAGATAATATAATGGGGTCTTTGAAAATAACTGAGGGCAAATAGTGTGGGAAACGAAGAAAGACAGTTAGACAATACAAGGAAAATAAAATGCAGTGTTAAATAGGAAATTTTCAGTCTGGTGTGGTGGCTTACACCTATAATCACAGCACTTCAGCAGGCCAATGTGAGAGGATCACTTGAACCCAGGAGTTCTAGCCCAACCTGGGCAATAGATTAAGACCCTGTCTCTGCCGGGCTCGGTGGCTCAGTCTGTAATCCCGCACTTGGGAGGCTGAGGTGAGTGATTGCCTGAACCCGCAGGTTCGAGACCCACCTGGGCAACTTGGCAAGACCTCATCTCTACAACAAATCAAAAAAAATTAGC
>NW_007113210.1:7835-16780 GCF_000164805.1 Carlito syrichta | reverse complement strand
GGGGGGCTGGGCCGCCGGCGGAGCGAGGGGGGGCCGGTCGCCGGGGTGTGGGGGCAGCGCTGCCCCTGCCCGGGACCCCCGGCTGGGAGGAGAGTGGCTTCTAGGTGGCCCAGAGGAGAGCCCCGGCTGGGGCCATGGGAGGGGCTGTCAGGGCAGCCGGTCTGCTGTGTACCTCGCAGGCTGGCGGGGAGGGCCAGGCCAGGCCAGCCGGCGCGTCGCCTCCTTCAGTTCCCATGGCGTCCTCTCTAATGGGCTGGGCAGGCCTGCCTCATGGGTCTGACGGGGAGAACGGACCTGGGTCTGTTGGTTCCTCCCTGGCCTGGCTTTAAGGGGACGGTCTGGCGTGGGCTTCTGGAACTCTGGCCTATGTGGGTGGCAGGTGCCAGGATGTGCGTGGGAGGGGCAGGAGGCAGTCCTGGGGGCGGCTGGGCCCCCAAGGCACGGTCAGCCTGGGGCACAGCCCAGAGCGGCTTGGAGGGGGCTCTTGGACCCCAGAAGGCACACTGCCTGAACGAGCAGCAGGAACGTCGCCCTGCGGGTTCCAGGCCAGGCCGCCTGGGGTGGTGCCGAGAAGCTCGTGGGGGAGGGGCCCTGGGTGGAGGGACCCAAGTGTAGCCCTGCGGGAGGCTTGGAGCCCCAGCAAGGCCGGCCTCAGTCCCCAGCCTTGGCCCTGACCGGTGGCCTGGAACCCTCGGGGCACAAGAAAACGTTCCTCAGATTCTTCCTGGTCATTCCAGTCCTGTGTTTGTTCCCCGGGGCAAATTCCAAGGCCAGCTCCATGTGATTTGCCCATTGCTTCCCTGGGTGGGACAGCAGGTGTGCCTTCCTGGGGGGCACCTCCCGGCTGCTCCTGTCCTGGGTTCCACCCTAGAGCCAGGTGGCATTCAGGCTCCCGGCAGAGGCAGCCTCTTCAGCCTGGGCTCCCTGGGGGCAGTGGGGTGGTGACTGGGCCTTGTGGCCCCGTCTAGCTGGCGTGCCCCCTTCGCCCTTCTTTTGCCTCCTGCCCCGGGCCTCGGCATGGCGCCCCTCCCTGCTGTCCTCCGGCGGGGGCATCAGGGCTCCTGCCGGCTCCATCTGCGGGGTCCGGCAGCCACACAGACCTCCGGGAGTGCTTCGGGTGAGAGTTGTGGGCTGAGCCCCGCGCCAACCCCAGCCCCACCGCACTCTCACCCCTTCAGGGGATGCCGCTCGGAGCTTTGGCTCCAGCCCATCCTGCCTCCTGCTCTTGCCTGCCCGTTGCTTCCGGATCTTGCCCCTGGCTGCTGCACGGGGTGGGCCCTTTGCCCTCTTGCCCAGGGAGTCTTGGTGGTGACGGCTGCCTCTTTGCAGCGAGAAGACTGGGGCTGGGAGGCTTACCAGGGTCACGGAGCTTGGGGCACTCGGGGTGCTGTTCTAGGACCCTCACCTTAGCCCGTGTGGCCATCCGGTGAGAGCCTGGCTCCCTCCTGGGACTTAAGGGCTGCTCCCCAGAACTGGGCACCTGCCCCGACAGAGCCAGACCGTGGGGTCGCTTGTGGCCAGGTTGGAGTGAGAAGGGCCAGAGGGGTCAGGGAGGGGTGATGGGAGGTCCCACTGAGCCTGGGAAGCAGGCCCAGGACCTGTGGGGGGCAGGGCTTGAGCCAGCCTGACTGGGTCTTCGTGCCAGCCTAAGGGGTTGCAGTCCAGATGGACGGTACCTGGTGTGGCCAGGTGGCCTGGGCATGGCCCTGCCGGCCATGACTTCCTGCCTGGGCACGAACCAGCTGCCCTGTCGAGGAAGAGCCAGAAGCCCGATCAGGCAGGCATGGAGGCCTGGGGCTGCCAGCTTCTCCGTGCTGGCCTCGGGCACGGTGGGCTGCAGGGCAAGCCTGCCCCTTATGCCCTGGGATCCCTCCCACCAGCCTTTGGTTCGGATCACGCGCCTGCTCCCTGCCCGCACCCCCGGGTCTGGGTGGGCTGGAGTGCTGGGCCTGGGGCCAGCAGGACCTGGGGCTGACAGCTGGCTTTGCTGGGTGACCCAAGATAGCAGTGTGAGGTGCTGGTGCCTTTCTTGGGGGCAGGGGAGGGGCAGCGCTTAGGTGGGGCTGTCTGGGCTGTAGGTGTCAGTGGGTGGAGCCTGTCCTGGGTTTCGTGCCCTTGCCTGACCTGGGAGAGCGGCAGCCCTGCTCTGTGTGGCGGGAGCTGGCTGCCAGTTGCCCAGAAGCTTGCCTGGTGGACACAGGTCCCCGCCTAAGTTCTTTGCGGGTGGAGCCACCGGGTGCCCTGTCTCTCTCCTCTAGGGCCGGGGTGCCACAGCCACACCCAGGCCACCTTCCGGTGGGGGCGCCTCCTCTGCCTCTTCACACGGGCTCCCAGGACTCGGCACTGCAGCCTCGCCTCCGTGGAGCGCCACCTGGCCCGGCTCCTACCTGTCTGGCTGCCCCTTCCCCTCCCGCCTGTCCTCCTTGCCTCTTGGCCCTGTGCCAGCCCGAGCCTGTCGGCTGCTCCTGGCCTTGACACCCAGGGCCATCACGCTCCCCTGCAGTGTGGCCTCCGCCCAGCTTCTGCGGGCTGGTCTTGTCCTGCCTCGCTGTGATCTTTAGACCCGAGGGTGATGCCCCGCCATCTGCTCTTCCTAGAGACAGCACCCAGCCAGCGCCAAGCCCCGAGCCTGAGTGGCACCCTCTCCGCCTCTTGCACTGCACAGGGCGGATACCTGGTGGCTGGGGCCTGTTGTGCCTCTGGTGCTGGCAGCCAAGTCCTGCTTGTCGGCTTTTCTTCCACTCCCTCCACCGACTCTCCCTGTAGGGGCCCACCTATGTGGCTTTCCTGGGGCCAGGGATCTGGGAACAGGTGTAGACCTGGCTCCGTCAGCTTCCCCAGTGGCAGAGGCCACGCCCCGGGCTGGGATCACCCAGAGTCACGGAAGCAGCTGTGGACATCCCACCGGGCAGCCCTGGCCTGGTGTTGTCACCGCGGGAACCGGCGGGGGCTGTGGGGGGCGGGCAGGTGGAGGCAACGTGAGGGCCGGCGGAGCACACGCCCGCCCCAGGCAGGTTGGGCCCCATCCCCGCCCCAGCCCAGGGTGGACGCCCTGTGGTAACCAAAGCTGGGTGTGCACAGCAGGGAGGTTCGAGGAGGAACAAAGGGCCCTGTGAGCCAGAGGTTCTGCTGAGGGCAAGGCCAAGCCCTAGCCCACCTGCCTCGGGGCTCGGCGTCCCGGGCAAAGTCCACAAGAGGCTGAGACCAGGTGTGCGCGGTGCCAGCCCTGGCCGCGCCTCTTGCCTGTCCTGGGCGCCTGGGGTCTGGAGGCCGCCTCCCCACAGCGTGTCACGGGGTGTCCTGGGACCCCCTGACCCGTCCCCACAGAGGGGGCTGGCAGAGCCCGGGCCCTGGGAGGGGAGGGCTGTGAGTCCCATGGCGCCAGCCAGCCGCGGTGACAGGCGAGGACGTGAATGGAGCCCTGGGCCCGGCGGGGGCGGACGGGGGCTGCCGGGTACTCCCATCCCCGCTGCCTGGCCAGGCTGTGCCAGGCTCAAGTCGTGTCACCCAGCCCCCGGCCTCCCTGCTGGGAGCTGGTCATGTGCGCTAACGAGGGTGCTAATCCCCAGGCCTGGCAGCTGGCTCTTCCTGTGTTTTCAGTGTGGGGGATGGGCCTGGCGGCTCGGGGTCATCCAGGATGCCTGCGTGGATCCAGGGCCACTGGGAGTTCCATCTGCTGTGGGGCCTTGGGGCATGGGAGACCCTCGCCCACTGCCCCATCCTGCCTTGGGCCCCTCCTCCTGGGGGTCTGTCCCAGAGTTGGTCTGGGAGGGCCAGGCGGCCCTACTCCTGGCCAGCTGGCCGCAGGTGGGTGCCTGTGGGCCCGTTGGCCACCCCTCTGTCCCTGCCTCTGCCCTGTCGGCCACCGATGGGATGGCAGCTTTAGGACCGGTGTACTTGGGCGCAGGCTAAGGGACAGGAGCGGACATCTTGTTGATTGTGTCGCCTGTCCGGGCGTCTCCCCGCCCCGAGTCACTCGTCTTGCTCCCTTTGCCCACTGCTCATCTGTGCTGACGCCCTGGGGTGGGGACGGAGTGAGTGATCTCTGTGAGCCACGTAGAGATGGGGAAGCCGGGAGCTAGGAACGGAGCAGCCTCTGGCTGTGGCATGGGGGAGTCTCGTGGAGAGAAAGAGCTCAGGGGTGCCCTTGGCCGTGTGGCGGGTGTGGCCGCTGGAGGGGCCAGGATGGCAGGAGTGCGTGTCCTTGTTTCTGGGTGTCAGCTTGCGAAGCAGCACTCCATGTCCTGGTGGCCCCAAGCGTGTCCCCTGCGGTCAGTGCTGGGACCCTCAGCTGCCTTGGGGTGAGCATGACCTGTCTGAGAGGCCCTGCTCTGCCCTGCCGTGGCTGAGCCACCACTGTTGTCTGCCTGGGGCCCGGCTCCTGCCTCCGGCTCCTTCCAGGGGAGCAGGAGGAACTTGAGCTGGCGGCTGGTGTCCTGTGCCCAGGAAGAGTTTAATATTTCGAGCTCCGGCGAGGCTGCTCCATCTGCCGTGGGGGTAGCTGCTCATGTTTGTTGCAGGCCTGGGCCGACCACGGCTGAGACGGCCTGGTGGGAATGGAGCTCTCATGGGGCGCTCAGCCCCTGGCCCAGCACAGCCTGGTCTCAGGGCTGCTCGCTCAGGAGCCTGGCCAGGGGGCATGGAGAATCCTGACTGTGGGTGCCCACAGCCCTCTGTCCCTGCCTGCCCTCTGTCCACATTGCCTCTTGGGACCAGCAGCCCCACCTGGGCTCCGAGGCCCTTGGGAGCAGGAGGAGTTTGCTTGGATGTGGAATTCTGCAGCCTAGGGAACGGGCAGGCCGGGAAGAGGTGGTCACTGCTCACTGGTGCAGTCCCAGGGAAACTTTTCCTGAGCCAAACTCTCACTCTGCCCCTCGGGCTGGAGTGCAGTGGCACCGTCTTGGCTCACCACAGCCTCGACCTGGGCTCAGGCAAGCTTTCTGCCTCAGCCTTCCAAGTAGCTGGAACTACACGCATATGCTGCTGAACCCTGCTGATATTCTTGTAGAGATGAGGTCTCGCTGTGTTAGCTAGGCTGGTCTGGAACTCCTGGGCTCAAGCAGTCCTCCTGCCTCAACCTCCCAGTGCTGGGATTGCAGGCATGAGCCACTGTGCCTGGCATTGGGCCAACCCTTGGCCCTGTCTACAGAGCGGGTGATGGTGCCTGCGGGTGGCTCAGTGGCCGCCAGCATGGACGCCTCGCACGGGTCCTGCCCTCACGGAGTCGTGCTCAACAGGATCGGCCAGGCCTGGCCAGGTGCCCAGCAAGCTCCAGGGAAGAGACCTCCGTCACCAGCAGGAGCGGTGCGGGCCCCGTGCTGCAGCCTCACTGTGGCCCTGCCCCTGCCGCGGAGCTGCCAGGCGGGAGTGCATGTGCGCCATGTCCCCCTCAGCCAGCGCTCTGCTCAGACAGCAGAGCAGGAGCGTCCGAGGCGGCAGCCTGCGGCCCTGGGAGCTGGCCTGGGGCATCTGGAGACCCAGAGGCTCTGAGGTCCCGGGCCTGGCTGGCGTCAGGTCCCTGGGAGGGCAGGTGGGGTCCAAGCGGAGCGGTCTTCCCGCTCTCCCCCGAGGGCTGATGGTGAAGTCTGCGCCCGCGGGGGGCGGCCTGGTCGTGAGCGGCCCTGCTGAGCCTCACTTAGCGGTGGGCCGTGTTGTCGCCCTCCCAGATGAAGATCTCCTTCAACGACCGGAGCCTGCAGACCACGTTTGAGTATCCTTCTGAGAGCTCCCTGGCACAGGAGGATGTGGAGGTGGGGGAGGACGAGGAGCAGGAGGACGAGGAGGACGAGGAGGAGGAAGAGTCTGGCTCAGAGAAGCCCTTTTCGCTCTTCTTGCCCCGGGCCACGTTTGTGGGCAGTGTGGGGCCCGAGAGTCCTCGGCTGCCAGAGGGCGGCTCAGGTGAGCGTCCCGCTGTGGGGCTAGGCAGCGGGGGCGGAGCCTGGGCTGCGCGTCCACGTGCCCATGTGCCCTTTGCCCCGCAGGCCTGTCCAGCTACACTCCGAAGCACTCTGTGGCCTTCAGCAAGTGGCAGGAGCAGGTGCCAGAGCAGGCCCCCAGGGAAGCGGAGCCCCCGCCCAGGGAGGTTATGGTGAGCCGGGGCAGGGAGGGTAGATGCCCACGGCACCCACGGTCTGGCGGGTGGGGGGTGGGGGGCTGATGCCCGGAGGAGCCCCCCACCACACCCTGTCTTCTCTCTCAGCTCACGCCTGCCAGTCAGAACGACCTCTCGGACTTCCGCAGCGAGCCAGCCCTCTATTTCTGACCCAGCACTGTCAGGATGGCCAAGGCTGAGCCTCAGGCGTGGGGCCCAGAAGCGGGGCAGTGCCCGGGAGCCCACCCCCTTCTGCTCTCTCTGCGACACCCACCCCCTTCCTGGCCCTAGAAGCAGCCGGTGCTTCTAGGTCCGCCTGGGACTCACTCCCAGCCCTGGCTTGGGGGCCAAGCGTGGAGGTGGAACTGCCTGTGGGGAGGGCCAGGGTCCTGCCCCTCAGGGACCAGGTGGGGCCTGAGCAGGTGCAGTGCCAGGCTGATCTCGGTCCTGCCCGCCAATTCTGTCTCCCAGTGGCTGCCTGCTCTCTGCAGACTGAGCTCCCCCTGCCCCCACCTTCCCTCACTGGTCATGGTGGGGCTCAGCCGCCCCCTCTGGTAAACAGCAAGTCTGTCCTGCCTCTGACAGCAGACTCAATAAACAGCACTGGACAAGGCTGCCTCTGCCTATCACAGTCCTCAGCTGGGGTACGGGGGCAGCTGGGATGCAGTGGGAGCCAAGGACCTAAGTGGCCTTGAGATCCCAACCGTCAGGCTCTGACCTCTTCTCAGCCTCCAGAGTCTGGTACTTTGGGGGGGGTGCTTCGTGTTCTGGGCCTAGGCCCCAGTGGGAGGGCGAGAGAGCGGCAGCTGTTGGGTTTGAGGGGACCCAGGGCAGGGCAGCACACGGGCAGCTCTGGTGGTAGGCAGAGATTTGGGGGTCTTGTCTTACATCAGCTTGGAACAAGGTTGTGGGAGGCAGAAGCAGCACCTGCTTGGGGACCACAGAGCTATTTACAACCACATCCAAACAGACTCTGGCAGTGAATGCCAGTGTCCTTCTCTCCTGTGTCTTCTCCCCTGTGGAGTCCAACCCAGGAGCAGGGATGCTGCCCACCCTGGGGTGGGTCTGGCTTTCTCTCATCAACATGTGCTTCCCGGGCCTGCCTGGACCTTGGCTGCTGCAGCTGCAGGGACAGGATGGAGACAGAGGGCCTGCGCAACACATGGTGTGCGGCCAGGGAAAAAGGGACACCAGGTTCCGGAGGCAGCAGAACTTAGAGCGGAGGGTGGCATGACGTGAAGCTGCCCGGTCCTCACGGAGAAGGGTCTCCTGGCCCAGAGCAGCTGGCATGTTCGCTTGGCAGTCACCAGCTATCTCTGTGCCGGACACCAGGGTGTGCCAGGAAACAGGACCAGCAAGGGGCCCTCATGGGACGGGCTGTGCCTGAGACCAGGGAAGAGCACAACAGCCTGCTGAGGAGAGCTAAGGGCTGACCTGGGGCGGGGGGGAGGTGCCCTGTGTCAGCTGTGTTCCTGAGGCCCGGTGGGCAAGTTCCGGGGAAAGCCACTCCAGCCCCTCCTCTCCCCTCCATCCAAGGAGCTGCCAGGGCAGCTGGACGGGGGCTCTGGCGCTGGCTCTGTGACTGCCTGGCAGCCCCCTAATCTTGACACAGGCAGGCAGCAGACTGGCACAGATCTGTACAAAAACCACCTTTATTGACATGGTCACAAGCCACAGGAGAAAGCCCTGAGGTTTAGGCTAAGGGATAAAGAAGGCCCCTCCCTCTGCCCCACTTGCCTAGCCTGGGCCCCTACTGGCTGAGGAGGGGCAGGGAAGGGGACTCGGGGTGCTGAGGCTGAACCAGGGACTCCCCGGCAGCCCAGGAGAGGGGGCGCCTGAGAGAGGCCCCTGGCAGAGCGGACCTGAGCCCATCACAGCCCACGTGAGCACAAAGCCAGGCCCCACTCGGCACCCGAGGCAGCGAGAAGGCAGCTGCTGTCACGAAGAACAAAGATGCTTTAAGGACCGGCTTGCTGGGGCCAGGCCGACTAGGCACAGTGAGGCAGGTGCTACCCATGGCCTGGTCAGCTGTCCCTTCCTCCGCTGCTCTTCTGGTCTGAGGCTGTGGCCTTGGTCAGGTTCCCAGCTTCCCTCTTTAAGACGCTCAACAGAGTCTGTGAGCTCTCCAGGATCTGGGAACAGACGTGAAAATGTGGTCACTGTTCTCCCCACTAGGGAGGCCCAAGGCCCCAAGCCCTGACCTCTGTCACACTGAGGACTGGGACCTAGCGGTGGTGCTGTAGCCTACAGGCCTCACCTTGGGGGGCAGGTGGAAGCCTCTGTGGCGAGGCTGCCTTTTCCTTTCTGGTTCTGACCCCCAAACCGCCTACCCCACCCTCACAGCCAGGCAGGGTTAGCGCTGGCACACGCTGGGGTGCTCTGACCAAACGGGACCCTTCACGCTGAGCAGAGCGAGCTACGCCGCAAAGGACAACCCCGAGTACACCAGGCCCCACGCCCACCCCCGCAGCGGCCTGGCCACGCTGCCCCAACCCAAAGCGCAACTGAAGCAGACTGCCCACAGCTGCCTGAAGGTCCCGGGGCCGCCCCAGGCCTCGGCCAGGCCGGCGGCGGTGGGGGCGCCCAGCCCTCCCGAGCTCCACCTTGAGGTAGGCGGCCTCCGTCTCCGCGATGGTCCGGTCAAACTCGTTGCGGGAGGCGATTTTGCGCGCCAGGTTCTCGTTGACGCGGGCCAGCTTCTCCGTCAGCTGCCTCACCTCATTCTGCAGCCGCTGCTTCTCGTCTTCCTCCTGCTGGATCTGCCGGCACAGCTCCTCGCGCTTCTGGCACAGCTCCTCGATGCCTAGGGAACCGGAGGGCGGGCGTCGGCCCAGGCCTGCCGGGGCTCCCGAGG
>NW_007113210.1:1092-7084 GCF_000164805.1 Carlito syrichta | reverse complement strand
CCCCACCTCCACGCCGGGCTCCCTTGTTCTCACGGTTTTCTGCACTCCAGGCGTCTTCCCGAACCAGCGGCGCGGTCCCGCCGAAGGAGGAGGAGCTCCGGGCGGCGGTGGAGGTTCTGAGGGGCCGCGGTCTGCACTCCGTCCTGGAGGAGTGGTTCGTAGAGGTGCTGCAGAACGATCTGCAGGCGCACATCGCCCCCGAGTTCTGGAATGCCATCTCCCAGCGCGAGAACTCTGCCGACGAGCCCCAGTGCCTTCTGCTGCTCCTTGACGCTTTTGGTCTGCTGGAGAGCCGCCTGGATCCCTACCTGCGTAGCTTGGAGCTATTGGAGAAATGGACTCGGCTGGGCTTGCTGATGGGCACGGGTGCTCAAGGGCTGCGGGAAAAAGTTCACACCATGTTGCGGGGAGTCCTGTTTTTTTCCACCCCCAGAACCTTCCAAGAGATGGTTCAGCGCCTCTACGGGCGCTTTTTGAGAGTCTACATGCAGAGTAAGAGGAAGGGAGAGGGAGGCACAGACCCAGAACTGGAGGGGGAGTTGGACAGCCGCTATGCCCGCCGCCGCTACTACCGCCTCCTGCAGAGCCCGCTGTGTGCGGGATGCGGCAGCGACAAGCAGCAGTGCTGGTGTCGCCAGGCGCTGGAGCAGTTCCACCAGCTCAGCCAAGTTCTGTGAGTATCGCACCTGATGGCCATGCCCCAATCCTCCTGATTCCCCGCTGCTCCCAGCTGGCTTCTGCAGAGAGCTGGTGAGCTGGTTGGGGGTCTCTGTACCTGTCTTGATGATAACCGTAGACTTGACAGAGGGAGGGCTCCAAGGATTCCTGTGCAGTGTCTCCTGGACACAGACGTCTCTTTCTGTCACAAGCAGTCCAGGGTTTCATGCTTTGCCGGTGTAAGGGCTCGTGTGGCCTGTGTCTGCAAGACCAGATTCCTTATCAATTCCAAATTTGGGGGGCTCTGCAGGACTCTGCTGTGTTATGTATCATCTCTTTGGGGGGAATGACATCCATCCTCATGGGCGTTCCTCACTCTGTGGTGGTGAACAGTGAGCTTGCTGGCTTCTTCTTTCCCAGAGTGTCAGGGAGATCAGGCCAATGTGCTGGCAAGCAGATTTCCTGTCCAGTCCTTTGGACAGGAGGGGGTTTTAGTTGTCATTTGCGACGGGTTCTGTTGTAGCGTCTGGCGATTGTCACGTCTCTGTGGTGATTTTTGGTGCTTTTGTCACATTAGCAAAGTGGAAGCAATGTACCTTTTTCAGAGTCCCTCAAATGGACTTGGGGAGTGGTCTTGCTGCTGGCAGGGGTCAAGGAGGCCCAGAAGGGCTTCTGCTGGGTGCATCTAGGTGAAACGTACACAAAATCTTTCCCATGTTCTCTTGAGCCCATTTGCCAGTGTAGGAGGCAGATGACCCTGAGATGCACGGCGACAACTGCCCTTCTATATCTGGGGCAGTGGAGCGTTTGATTGTCATTTCAGGGCTGATCCTAGGGGAGCAGGCTTGCCCCCCTCGTAGCCCCGCCTGCTGCCACTGATCACGTGGGGAAGGCCAGTGTCCCTGCCTAGGCAGAGCCCAGCTGGACAGGGAGAGCAGAGCCTTGCAGTGCTCTGTCCTCTAGCCGCCTCCTGAAGTCCGAGGGTTGGGGGCGGTATGTGCTGGATGTAGGTGTGTACTGCGCGCCCTCCACAGCAGGGCTGTCCTGGGAGTGGGGCTGTTTGGGGTGAGGGGCTGGCGTGTGCTGTGCACTCCATGGCAGGGCTCTCCTCTAGACACCGGCTCAGTCTGCTGGAGCGAGTCAGCGCCGAGGCCGTGACCACCACTCTGCACCAGGTGACACGGGAGAGGATGGAGGACCGCTGTCGGGGCGAGTATGAGCGTTCCTTCTTGCGTGAGTTCCACAAGGTGAGGCCCCCTTTCTTGAGCTGTGCCCCCTGAGGCTAGGGAGTAGATTGCTAGCAACCGTGACCCCTGGCTTTAGAAGCAGCCAGGGCGTGAAGGCCGGGGCATACTGAGGCAAGGTGGTGACTGAAGCTGTCTTGGTGCTGGGTTGAGGCTGGTATTTCTGGGCCCTGGTGACAGCAATGACACACTCAGCAGGCTGCACAGAATCTCATGGCTGGGAGCCGTGCAAGGGCCAGGGGCCCAGAAGGGCTTCCTCAAGTAGGCAGGCTCCAAGTCATGCAGGAGCTGGCCCTGCCATGTCGGGCTGCCCACTCGGCTCCTCCCCATTGTTCCCACCTGTCCCCCCCGGGGGTTGCAGACCAGCTGCTGTGGAGGGTGTCCAGAGAGGGTGTTCCCATGGTGGCGGTCCAGGCTCAGCAGGGGAAGCCGAGCCATCCGAGTGGGCTTGTCGCTGGATAGCTAGTCTGTGGGGCACGTGTACCTAGGTCCATGTGGGCATTGCTTCTCCTGGACCTGCACGCACTCAAGACGATTTTACCATTCACTGCATTCTCTGTCCAGGGGTGGGGGCGGCTGATCACGTTTCTGGTCCCAAGGGCGGGTGTTTCCATTTATGCAGGCCCATCAGACCCAGCATACGAGCCGTGGGTGTGCATCCATGTCTCCCATCAGGGTCGCTAGTGCCCGCGATAAGCGTGGGCACTGGTGTGTTTGAGAGGGCATGCAGGTGGGGGGAGGGCAGGAAAGCCCTCTTTTGGGCCACCCCCTTGCAGGTGCTGGTGCACGCCTGGCCTCCAGACACAGGTGGCCGTCAGGCCTCCCCGGGCCTTGGCCTCCGAGGGGGTGGCTGTGCGGCTCCTCCTGGCCACACTTCGCACGCCTGCTCCCCCCACAGTGGATCGAGAGGGTGGTCGGCTGGCTGGGCAAGGTGTTCCTGCAGGACAGCCCTGCCAGGCCTGCATCCCCTGAGGCCGGAAACACTCTGCGCCGCTGGCGCTGCCACGTGCAGAGGTTCTTCTACCGCATCTACGCCGGCCTGCGCATCGAGGAGCTGTTCAGCATCATCCGAGGTCAGGCTGTCCTGCCCCCCCCAGGGCTCCAGGGTCACCTGCTTCCCTGTGCTTTTGCCTCTAGCTCTTAACAGGCAGGAGATGGAGCAGAGCCGGGCCCTCGCCCTGCGGCGACCGCTGGGCCCAGTCTCTGGAGGAGGCTTGTGTGGTGGGGGCTGGATGGTGCTCCTGGGTGCCCACCCCACTCCCTTGTTTTGGCTCCTGCTGGGGACTGGCTCCTGGGCGTCCCTCTGTCTGCCTTGCAGGGCTGTGTCGGCTGCAAGCGTCCGGGGTGACGTCTCATCGTGTCCCAGGGCCCGCGGGCCTCCGTCCTCTTGCATACCACGTGCGCTCTGCACCAGCCTGCCTGTGTGCGCGCCACGTGTTTCCCTGGCAGCAGTCCCTGTTCTCACAGACTTCCCAGACTCCCGGCCAGCCATCGAGGACCTCAAGTACTGCCTGGAGAGGACCGACCAGAGGCAGCAGCTCCTCGTGTCCCTCAAGGCTGCCCTGGAGACCCGGCTTCTGCACCCAGGTGCAGTGTGGGCTGCGACTGGCCAGGGGTTCAACTTCAGGCCCTGATGCTCGTCAGGGTGTCCGGGTCCTGGGAGCCTGAGACCCCCGAGACCTGGCCTGGATTGTAGGTCTTGGGAGCCTGAGATCCCATTGCCTGGCCTGGATTGTCGGTCCAGGGAGGGGGCAGGCTGAGTGGCAGGGTGTTAGGGCCTTGGGGAGCTGGGATGCCGTTGGGGTTGACCAGTGGGTCTGGGGTGGCGGTCCTGGTTCCTCAGAGCAGACGGCCCGGCGTGGGGAGCCTGTGAGCAGATGGAGAGGGTGAGGGAGAGGGAATGGCTTCCTGCAGTCACCCTGGTCCCTGGGTACTGAGGCTACAGTGGGGACCTGCAGACCACCTGACCGGTGTGACCGCTGGCCTCTCCCTGGCTGTAGGTGTCAACACATGTGACATCATCACCCTCTACATCTCTGCCATCAAGGCACTGCGTGTATTGGATCCCTCCATGGTCATCCTGGAGGTGGCCTGCGAGCCTATCCGCCGCTACCTGAGGTGAGGGCTGTGCTACCCAAGAGCCAGCGCTGCTGGGCTTCCTCCTGCCCGGGTCCCTGTGGCCCTCGTGGAAGCTGGAGGGATACTTGGTGTCGGGATGCCAGAGACAAGGCCTCCCGTCTGGGCCAAGCAGACCAGCCTAGCCCAGGGGCTCCTTGCTTTTCTCTTGCCAGTGCTCGCGCCTTTGTTGCCCCACGGCATCACTGTGCTCTCTGTGTGCAGCTGCCGAGGCTGCCTCCGCCCCTCCTCGGCCTCCTGTTTCCAGCATAGCGAGAGGCTCACCGATGGCCAGGTCCTGGTGTGACCAGATCTCCAGGCTAGCTGGTGGGGAAGGGCGAGCTCTGTGCCACATCGGCCTTTTCCGTGACAAGGAGCTGACACTTGTTGGAGCTTTTTGCTAGAGAACATGTTTGAATGGCTGCTTTGGCACAAGTGCCCAGAACCCCTTGGGGCAGCAGAGCCCAGGGCGTGGGTCTGGAGGCACCTTGGCCCTAGGACCTAAGAGCCAGTAGTGTCTGACCCTCAGCCTGAATTCGCTGTTTCCTGGTTGTGACTGGCTCACCCTTTGGGCTAGTCTGTCCCCTCAGCTCCTGCTGTTCCCAGGAGGTGCTGGGCTTTTGATTTTTGTCCTTGGAGCAGAAGTCTGTCAGTGTGTCTTTGCTACGTGGCCAGTTATCTGGCTGCAGAGGTGGGGCTGGTCGTGCTGACCCAGCCAGGCCGGGCCAGTGGGCGGGCAGTGGGAAGTGCTGTGAGGGCCATGCCTGCTGGGGCCGCAGCAGCACTCACCCTGCAGGACGCGAGAGGACACCGTGCGGCAGATCGTGGCTGGGCTGACAGGGGACTCGGACGGGACAGGGGACCTGGCCGTCGAGCTGTCCAAGACTGACCCGGCCAGTCTGGAGGCAGGTCAGGACAGTGAGGACGACTCGGGGGAGCCCGAGGACTGGGTCCCTGACCCCGTGGACGCCGACCCAGGTCAGTGCACCACCAGGCTCTGGCTTGCTGTGGGGGAGGAGGTTGTCTAGCCTGGCCCGGTGTATTGGTCTTCAAGGTATTGCCGTGGGGCCTGGCTGGCAGGAGCAGCTGATGCTGAGAAAGTCCAAGGTCAGGGCACTGCTAGTGCCTAGCCAGCCTGGATGGGCCCATGGGGGACTGTGGCAACCTGGTCACGCCAGCTGCAGGAGAGTACCCTGCCTACCCGGCCCCCTGCCCCTTCCTGGCTCACCTGCTGCAACCGGTGGAGGCACAAGGTCCCGAATGGCAGCTTTTGTCCTGGACCCATCCATGCCCGACCTACTCTGAGGGCTGTGAGGCCCCTTCCCAGCCCCTGCCCTGGCACAGACAGTACGTGTTTGGTCTCTCTGGGAGGAAAACTCAAGGACCTTTGGTTTGCACCCTAAGCCTGGGTGGGGGTCCAGGGAGGTTCCTGTGAGATGGGAGAGGCCCAGGGATCGGAGCTGCTGCCCTGGCGTCTGGCCCAGTGAGCATGGGTGGTTCCAGTCTGGCGGGCCTCAAGGAGCAAGCCCCGTGGCTATGCCGGGCAGCTCAGCTCGGGCGTCCCCATCCCTGCCATGGTGTCCGTCGCATGCCCCCCTCTGCCACGCCAGGGAAGTCGAGCTCCAAGCGGCGCTCCTCCGACATCATCAGCCTGCTGGTCAGCATCTACGGCAGCAAGGACCTCTTCATCAACGAGTACCGCTCGCTGCTGGCCGACCGCCTCCTGCACCAGTTCAGCTTCAGCCCTGAGCGGTGAGTCAGCCTGCCAGGCGCCAGCGCGCTCTGAGGGCGCCAGGCCCTGCGTCCGGGCTGCTGAGCCACAGGCGGGCCTGCGGGAGGGCCTGCTCTGCCGGGCGCTGCCCTTGTGGGGCTGCGCTGCCGCCCTCCGTGCTGGGGTGCGCAAGCGGGGTCCAGAGCTGGCTCTGCCCGGGGTGTGCCAGGCCCCCACCACGCCCTCCCCGACACTCGCCTTGCAG
>NW_007113210.1:0-800 GCF_000164805.1 Carlito syrichta | reverse complement strand
CAGAGTATCACAAGCCGGGTGGCTTTCAGCAACAGAAATACACGTAGTTCCGGGGGCTGGGGTCCAAGGCCGGTGTGGGTGGGCCACACTCCCTCTGAAAGCTGCTGGGGAGAATCCCTCAGCTCCTGGTGTGTACAGCTGTCCCCGGTGTTTGCTGCTTGTGCTGCGTCGCTCCCATCTCTGCCTCTGTGGCTTCTCCCTGTGAGCCTGCAGCTTACAAGGACGCCTGTCATGTTGCAGCGGGGCCCCCAACCCCAGGGTGACCCCATCTTAGTCAGTCTGCATCAGCCCCGTTTCCAAGCAAAGTCGCATCCCAGGGTGCGGGGTTAGGACGTGGATGCACCTTCTTGAGGACACAGCCTAGCTCACAACAGGGGCCCCACCGCTCTGTCACGTGGCTGAGGAGGTGGGGCCCGACCCTGTCTTCTCTGCCCTGTGCCCCCCTCACCTGGCGCCTGGCTGAGGAGCTGGCGGGCCCTCACTGGCCAGGGCCTGTCGGGCTGTCTGTGCTGACGGGTGCCCTCCTCAGGCCATGCGGACCCTCAGCTGGAAGCACACCCTGGGCCTGGTGACCATGGACGTGGAGCTGGCTGACCGCACCCTGTCTGTGGCGGTGACCCCTGTGCAGGCTGTGGTGTTGCTGTACTTCCAGGACCAAGGTGAGCCTGGGGCCAGTGCCGTGCAGCTCTGTCCAGCCGCGGGTAAGGGCCGACTTGGGGCCGTCCCGGTCAGCAGGTGGCGCCCTTCCCCGTCCTGTGGGGCGCGCAGGCGGCCCTGGGCCTTGGCCAAGCGGAGAAAGC
>NW_007113209.1:0-802 GCF_000164805.1 Carlito syrichta | reverse complement strand
CATTTATTGAGGAAATTTCAATGTTTTTAATTATAAGCAAAATTCTTACACAAAATGTCAATGTTGTAATAATGCATTTTCATACGGTCAAATTTGCCAAAAAAAAAGAGTATAAAACAAATTAGAACTCTTTAAAAGTCTTTATAGAATGTAGACTTCTGATCCAGACCAGGGGACCCCAAAGAGGATTTGAGGAGGAAAGAATTCAAGAGCAAGCAGACATAGTGAAGAGAAAACAAGTTTATTAAAAGAAAAAAGGAACAGAAAGAAAAAAAAAAAGACTATAAGCAGAAAAGTCCCCATGCATTGCTGGGTTTATTGAAATGACAGAGCAGGCTACTCCTTAGGCAGAGCAGCCTGGGCTGGTCTATTGAAAGAACAGCAGCTGTGCATTGCTGGGGTTTTATTTGTACAGTCATCTCTTGGTTATATGCTAAGCAAGGAGTGGATTATTTGTGGGTTTTTCAGAGAAGGAGTGAGTAGTTCCCAGAATTGAGGGTCCCTCCTCTTTTTAAACCATATAAGGTAACTTCTGGGAGTGGTCGTGGTATTACTAAACTGTCATGGCTTTGGTAGGAGTATCTTTTAGCTTGCTAATGCATTATAATTAGTATATAATGAGCAAAAAGGGCAAGCAGAGGTTACTTTCAACTCCATCTTGGTATTAGTTAGTCATGGCTGGCTCTGACTTATCTCAACACATCACTATATCCCATCTTGTCAGTGTGGTCCGGGCCCCCCTGAGACCTTCATTTTGAAGTCATGCATGACAATGAGTAACTCCTTTTTTTTTTTTTTTTTT
>NW_007113208.1:11484-17157 GCF_000164805.1 Carlito syrichta | reverse complement strand
TGGGCCAGTTCACGGTGAGCCCTTTAGAGTCACAGGGTCTTCATGTGAAAGTGAGGGTGATTGACAGAATATTTTTACTGACAAAATTGTAACATTTTTGTGATATAAAAGCAAGCATCCTATTTATCATTATAGACATTCTGAGACATGAAACTACCTGAGGAGCTGAAATTGCCTGATGTTTGCTAATTACTTTAAGGGTAACAGCTGCTGCCTTGATGATAAAATCATTTACTGACATTTTAATGTCATCTGAAAGACACAGAAACACAGCAAGTTCAGTATTCTAACACAACTTTAACTGTGATGTCAAACGTGTGCATAAGCACACCTTCTCAGTCGAGAAGGTTCCCGTGATCATTAGAGTTTGCATTTATGCACTCCTGGATACTTAATATCATCCCTGAATATACAGTTTCCTTTGGGCCTCAGAATTTTTAAAAACTGCTCAGATAACACACACGAGAACCTGAAGGGAGCATCACCAGCACCAGGAAAGAAGAGACCCAACCCCTATGTCTCCAGAAAGACAAATAGTCTCTGGTGTGTGCCAACAAAGTCTACAGGAAATGCCCTCATTCCCTGCATGTTTTGAATACACTGACTACATCAGTGCAGGGGTGCATGGGGGCACTCTACATAAACAATTGTATGCATACATGGAGGGAGTGTGTACAAATTTCTTTTTATTAAGGGGGTGTACATGGAAAAACCTGCAGATCATTGTATTAAACGAGAGCTGCTTTTTAACTTAACAGGAGTTGCCAAGTGCCTAGGATGCAGCAACGCTGCACAGGTCCCAGAGCACCCAGTGACATGAGGTCCCCGTCTGGTTTTCTGGCAAATACACTTGAATCAACTTCTTTCCAGCACATGTAATGATTTTAAGGTAAAGCTGGGGTCCCCCTGCTTCCCAAAGAGGTGGAAACCTTCCTGTTTGTCTGCTCAAAGCCCCTCGAGGAGCAGAAATATAAGTGGATTTCTAGCGCTTGGAGACTTGTAATGGCATCCAACACAAAACACTGGTGGCAAAAACTCAAGCGTGTGGGCATGCTGTTCCGTGAGTTCCTGTGCTCACCTTGCGTGGCTATTGGACCCCTCCTCATGCTGTTGGCCATCCACAGATCCCCATGGTGGAGACTTCCCAAGCACCAGCCAGCCAATGACCCCAGACCTGCCTCCCAGTCATGGCCTCATTCAGGAGCATTCTCAAGTGAGACGCTTGGCCCCATCTTCCATACTGGCAGCTCCCAGGCAGAAACTTTCAGCTCCCAGGTTTGGCTCCAAGGAGTATGACTCCTCCTGCAAGTTCTACCTCTGAGCCTGGTGTAGTCAAGCAGCAGACCCGTATATCCAACTTCTCTCATGACATTTCTATTCACACACCAAAAGGCATCTTAAATCCAGCATGTGTAAAGCAGATCTCTTTTCAAATTCCTTTATTTTTAACTCTTTGTGTGAACATTTTCAAGCACACTAAAAGGATATGTTGATGACGTTTACTGAGAAGGAAATAGTTTGTAAGGGAATATAAAATAGTCTCATCTGCATGTTGTCAAGTCACAAAAGCTAAATGTGAAACATACTTGGGCATGTTATATACCATAACCTCATACATGAAAGAGGAGGGAAGACAGATAACGTGGTTCTCTCAAGACTCATGTGGAGACTCCTAATTACAAGGAGCGAACAAGCTGGACCATGCAAGACCCTACATTCATCCATCTCTCCATGGACCCATCACTATTTCCTGCCTTGTGAGAGTAAGACAATGCAAAATCATTCCCACACCAACCTCTACATCATAAAGGAGCCAGTGTGACTCAAGAACCACAGAGGCACTTCCTGGGCTGACTTCTTAGATATCTGTCACTTTCCATTTGGTTCCAGAAGTTCTAAAGGCGGCCCAGTGTCATCCTAGGAAATTCTGTAGTCTGCATATAAACCAACTCATCCCAGTCCTGCTCTCACTCAGAAGTGGGAGATGCAAAAGAAAGCTGCCCACCCCAGCAGGAAAAGAGAGGGCAGGATCAACTAAGAACCACACTGCTCTTGGACCTTGGGGACTGACTACACAGCAAGGGGCGACTGACCCACAGAGAGTGACGGCCACTGAGGAGCTAGTATGGGAGGAGGAGGGCAGCACACAGGCTGCAATGTGACCAGGGAGAAACATGCGCGAGATGGAAACCACAGAAATGCCCAGATGGAAACCCAGGCGGCAGCCACGGCCAGAGATGAAAAACATGAGTGTCCAGCTCTGAGCCATAGCTGAGAGGAGAATCAGTGAATTCAAAGCCAGGCCAGCACGATGTCCAAGCTGAAATTCCAAGGGAAAAAGGAAAAAGCAAAAAGGAGCACACTGCCAATGAGCTCTGGATAGTTTAAAAAGCCTCCCATTTATAGTTGAAGGCCCAGGAGATGACAGTGTGGCTGAAATAATTTAAAAGAATAAGGAAAGACAACAGGTCACCGATCTGTGAAGCTGAGAGAAATCCAAATGGGGGAATAAGACAGCAAAAGAAACTGGGCAGGTAAAGCCAAACCACTGCTGGAGAAAGCCCTGAAAGCAGCCAGAGAGGGTAGAGTGCAACATGGGAGTGTCAGGCCACAAAGGGAGAGTCAGGTCACACAGGGGTGTCAGGAATGGTGGCAGGCACCCAGCAAGGTACAGGAATGGAGGAGTGTCTCCATGGAAAGCTCTGGAACAAAAGTCTCGTTACCGCCAAATTCTATGCCCAGCAAAAATATCCTTCAAAAATGGAGATCCCATACCCATAAGGAGGACTCTCATCAAAAGAGCAGAAAAACAAGTGCAGGCAAAGCTAGGGGGAAACCTGAATCTTGCATGGCCGTGAGGAGGCCAACCAGCAGAGCTACTACAGAGAGCAGGACAGCAGTTCCTCAAAAAGGAAAGGCATCATTACCCCACGATCCAGCAGTTCCACTTCCGGAACCAGCCCCATGTGCGGGCAAAGGCACAAAGAGGCATCTTCACGCCCTGTTCATGGCAGCACTGCCTGCCCAAAAAAGAAATGACCCGACGGGTCCACCCACGGACAGACAGTGAAAAGATGCAGTCTCCACGTGACGGGGTGTGGCCCTGCCTTGGAGGGAGAACAACAGGCAGGAACCTGAAGACAGTGTCCAAGGGAAAGGAGCCAGTCACAAAAGGGCGAGCATTCTTGATCCCACTCGCCTGAGGGATGCAGAGGTGCTACGCTTACTCGAATGCGAAGCAGAGTGGTGATAGTTACAGGGATGGAAAAAAGAATGGTGGTCACTGGGGATTGGGGGTGTGACATTTACAGGCATGGAAAGCAGAATGGTGGTTGCCAGGGGTTGGCAGGGGGTGTGTGTGTGACATTTACAGGGACACAAGGCCACAAGGCCAGCGGTGGTCTCCAGGGGCTGGGAGGGAGAGTGGATTCAGCAGCTCGGTGTTGCAGGGTGCAAAAGCCCTGTGGGAGCACGAGGGTCATGGCTGCACAACAACGTGATGCCTTTCATGCCAAAGATTGAACTGTAGACTTTAAAATCATTAAAATGGGAAAACTTATGTCACCTATATTCAACCACAACTAAACATTTTTTAGATCGGAAACTTAGTTTATTTAGAAAGTAAACTGGAGTGGGGGTTCACCTCCCCAAGGGAGGGGAGGAGGCCAAGTTAGGAAATGTGGTGATGGCTATAGTTCAAAGAGCACATGGCCACACCAGAGTCCAGCAAGGCAATGGCCAAAACATTTTTTAGAGAAGGACAAGAACAAACAGACTTTTTCAGACCAAAGCTAAAATAATTTACTGACATGAGACAACAGACAGCACTTTGATTCTCTATAAAGCAAAAACTACAAATGAATATAAAGAGACTCTTTCTTCATTGTAAACAACTTTAGAAACTTGACCTGTTGAAGCAGAAAGCATTAAACATGTATTCTGTGGCTTACATCGTATGGAGAAGTAAAACAGGAAAGTCACAACTCGAACTGTGGAAGGAAGGAAAGGGTCTCGCATGAAACATGAGGTGGTGTGACCCACGTTGAAGGCAGACTGTGGAAGAACAAGGAATTACACTGTGAACCCTAAGGAAAGTATGAGAGATAAAGAGAGAGAGAGAGAGAGAGAGAGAGAGAGAGAGAGAACAAACACAGAAGTAGAATGGAATCAGAGCAAAATGTGGAAACACCACTGATTGCGGACTCCTGAGGCTTTACTGAAATCACTCACCAGGTCTAGGAGTCTTCTAGTGGAATCTTTAGGGTTTTCTAGATTTAGAATCACATTGTCTGCCAAGAGCGATAGTTTGACGTCCTCTTTTCCTACCTGGATATGTTTTTCTTCTTTCTTTAGCCTGATTGCTCTGGCTAAGACTCCCTCATGACAAAATAACCAAGCAGAGACAAGGAAAGAAGAAAAAAGGAAGAAATAGGACAAAGAAAACAAAGAAAGAACAAAACAGCAGATATGAATCCAACGACGACATTAAATAGGAATGGTCACAATGCCTTAGTTAAAAGAGATGGCAGTACTGGACAAGCAAGCAGAACCCGACAACATGCTGTCTGCAAGAAACCTATTTAAGTAAAGACATAGACCATCAAGAGTAAAAGATACAGAAAGATGCACTGCAAAAACAAATTTAAAAAAATCCGAAATGGCTAAATCAACACGATAAAAAAGGCGTGAGGACAAGGAGCAGTACCAGGAACAGACGGAAACAGGACATGATGATGAGCCATCCACCAAGAAAACAGAGGACTCCTCTGTGTGTAGGGAAAACAATCCACCTTTGAAATACAGGAAGCAAAACAGACAGCACTGAAAGGAGAAACCTACAGCTCACAATCACAGTCAGGAGTTTCACACTCATCTCCAGGATATGAACACCACCATCAACCATCTTGACTTAGCTGACACTTAAAAACACTCCCTGCAAAAAAGTGGAACATACATTCTTTTCACGCACAAATGGAACATTCGCTAAGATAGAACATGTTACAAATCTCAACAAATTAAGATGACTGAAATCATACAAATTATGCTCTCCAAACACAATGGAGTTCAGCTAAAAATCATAAAAGAGCCTTTCTGAGGAGCCAGCAAGATGGTGGAAGTGGAGCAGAAAAAGAAGAGGACCTTCCACAAGGTCACCTACCACAGTGTGGACCTGGACCAGCTACTGGACAGGTCCTACGAGCAGCTGATGCATGCGGCAGCAGTGGCAGCTGAACCGAGGCCTGCGGTGGAAGCATCACTCACTGTGTAAGCAGCTGTGCAAGACCAAGAAGAAGGCACTCCCCATGGAGAAGCTTGAGGTGGTGAAGATGCACCTGCGCGGCATGATCATCCTGCCTGAGACGGTGGGCCGCATGGTGGGCGTGTGCAATGGTAAGACCTTCAACCAGGTGGAGATCAAGCCAGAGATAACTGGCCACTACCTAGGCAAGTTCTCCATCACTTACAAAGCCTGTGAAGCATGGCTGGCCCGGCACTGGTGCTACCCACTCCTCCCACTTCATCCCACTCAAGTAGTCACTGCCAATAAAGACACGTTTGTTCAGTCAAAAAAAAAAAGGAAATCGTAAAAAAAAGGTAACTGAATAGTCTCCAAGTATTTTGAAATTAAATTCTCACTTATCAATAACTCTTGGATCAAAGAAATCACAAGGG
>NW_007113208.1:3416-11425 GCF_000164805.1 Carlito syrichta | reverse complement strand
ATAATAATAAAGTATAGAAGGTAATTAAACCGATATCATAGAAACACTAGAGAAAGACCATAAAATCACATGCTGGTTCTTTGAAGAGAGCAGTGAGAGTGACAAAACTAATTTAATCAGACTAATCTAGAAAACAAAAGAAAATACAAAGAAATAATACCAAAAACAGAAACATCACTTTAGATTACACAGATGCCACAACTGTAAACAACTTTACGCTGTAATACTGTAAACAATTTAACACTGATCAATTTGGAAATTTAAATGACATAAACAAATTCCTTGAAAGACACAAACTGCCAACACTCACCCAAGAAAAAATAACGCATGTCCATTTAAAAAATTAAATTCATAGTTAGAAATCTTCCCATAAAGAGATTCACTGATGAATTCTACCAAACAATTAAAAGAGAAATAATACCAACTATACCAAACTCTTCTGGAAAATAAAGGAGGAGGAGGTCAGGTAGCTCATGCCTGTAATCACAGCATTTTGGGAGGCTGAGAAGTGAGGATTGCCTAAGCCCACAAGCTCGAGACCAGCTGGGCAACATGGCGAGACCTTATCTCTACAATAAATTTAAAAAATTAACTAGGCATGCCTGTAGTCCCGCTACTTGGGAGGCTGAGGCGCAAGGATTGCCTGGGCCCAGGAGGTGAGGCTGCGGTGGACATGATCATTGTGATCGTGCCACTGCACTCCAGCCTGGGCGACAGAGTGAGATCCTGACTAAAAACAAATAAATAAAAAAAAATAAAAGGAGAAAATGTTCCCCCACCCACTCCACTAGATCTGGTAAGAAACCAGGAAAAAACCATCCCAAGGAAAGCAAACTACAGGCTAGCATTTCCTATGGGCATATATGTGAAGAGTCTTAATAGAACCTCAGAAATGGAACCTAAATGTATGAGATTAAGTTTCCTTGGTGTATGAGGAATGCAAAGTTGAATCATCATTTGAAAATCAACTGATGTAATTTACCACAGAAACAGAAAAAGGAAAGAAGAGATGTACAAAAAGCGTTTGGCAAAATTCCACACCCACTCATGTTTAGAACTCCCAGCAATCAGGAATGGAAATTCCCTCAACCTGAAAACAATCTACAAAAAGCTTACACTTAATGATAAAGACTGAATGATCCCCCTGAGATGAAGGCCATGGCAACAATGCCTGCCTCTACCACTTACATTCATCATTATACCAGAGGTCTTAATGCAATAAGGCAAGAAAGTAATACAAAAGCCACACAGACTGAAAAGAAAAAAAAAACAACAACTATCAGTTCATACTAAAATTTCTATGTCTCCCAGCAACCTTATGTTTAATTGTTTTTTGGGAGAGACATTACAAATTTAATAGCCTGAAAATGCATTTTGAACAAGAAATATAAAATAAAAACTTGCATTAAAAAATGCTATCTAAGATATATTTATATCTAAAACAGTCTTAAAATTTTTGGATTTTAAATTTGCTAGCATGTTAAGGACCTTTTTGTTCAAATATCATACTCAAGAACATTAAAAGTAAAAATAACCATCTAGGCTGAGCAAGCTGTTCATACATTCTTACAAAAAATTTACATATGTAAGAGTTAAAGCAAACCAAAAAATTAAGCCTATTACTTTTGCTATTAAATTCACTAATGAATTCAAACACAATGCTACAGGATTGAGTATCCCTTACCCAAAATGGTCAGAAACAGAAGTGCCTCGGATCTCCCAGTGCTCCGATTTGGAATATGATATTCGGCAGTGCCAACCTCTCAACCTGAAATCTGAACTCTGAAATGCTCCTATGAAAATTTCCTGCGAGTGTCATGGCCCTTGAAAAGCTTCAAATTTGGGAGCGTTTTGGATTTTTGGATGGGGATACTCACCCTGTGTTTGCAGAGAATGGGACTCAGTGACCACCGGCCAAAGGGCCATGATCAAGAGCAAGGTGGAGCAGAGCCCCTCACTTGCAGAAAGGGAAAGCATCTGCAATCCATTCGCCACAACGAAGCCACACGTTTCTCACAGAAAACAGAACTAAATTCTCATTCTCTAGCACAATTTTTTTTTAAAGCAGGATTGAGAGGACAGAAAAGTTCCCACAGCAGGAGGGGACCCGAAGGGGTTGCCCCCTCTAGCACAAATTATTATCAGAGTAGAGGGCAAGTACATTAGGGAGCTGAAATGGAAGGCTACACAACGAGAGCTTCCATGGAAACGGAGGTGCATGTGTACCATATTAAGTCACTTTCCTTTACTGATCTTTGACCAGATCTTGCTGAACTTTCAGGAGAGCTCTGAGGTCTCAGTCAGTGGTAGCATAGGCATGAGGTACAGTACTCTCAGATTCAGTTAATCTCTTGGCAATGACTTCAAATATTGCTAGCGGGGATTTCAGTGAATGTGCCCTAAAAAAAAGAACAATTTGTTAAACCATAAGTAGAATGATGGGGGGAAAAAACCCAGAAACCAAGAAAATTTATAAACAAAATTCATTCCCAGTGACCTAATTTATTAATTAAAGATTAATATAAGAAAAGCACCATTAAAATCTTTAGTATAAGGGGGAATATAAAATATCTGAGGAGTTTTAGCTTTAAGAGATATAACTATAGAAAAAAGGAACAAAATTCATGTTTCAGTTGTGATGGGATATCTTATGTTACTATGTATAAGATGATTAAAAGGAAATTAATCATTAATTAATGAATAATTCCCCTATGGATGTGTACATATATATATATGTACACACACAAATACAAACATACACAAATAATATATACACACACACGCATACACACACACACACAGTGAGACATATACATACCACCCATAAACAGCTTTTGTTACAAATAACACTTAAGCTCAAATCAGCAATAAATCCACAAATCAACTGCTGATGCGTCTCAATTTACAATTGTCTCAATACTCCATCATAAGCTGAAAAAACTGTTAACTGAAATGCATTCAGCACGTTTAATCTATTGAGCACCCTGGCTTAGCCCAGCCTGCCATCAAAGTGCTCAGAGCACTTCTCTTATCCCACAGCTGCAAAAGCTCCCAGTGACACGGTGTACTGCAGAGCACCAGTGGTCAGCCTCCGATCTAGTGAGAGCTGCAGCTCTCCCACGCACTGCAAGGGAGGGCCATCCTGCTTCTACCAAACATGAGTCACTCTCACATCATAAAGCTGAAAGGCTCTAAGTGGAACCACCTTTGAAAGGACACATGGAGCACTCACCAAGACAGACCACACTACAAATATAAAACTGATCTCAACACATTTAGGAAGACTGAAATCATGCAGAGTGTGTTCTGTAAACACAATGGAGTTAAGCTAGAAATGATAAACGAAAGATACCTGGATAGTCTTCAAACATTTCAAAGTTAAATTCATACTTACAAATAGCTCAGGGATCAAAGAAATCACAAGGGGAATGAAAGGCTGGAGAATTCTATGCAATTCTTACAAAAACAGCACAGGGAAAAAACAATCATCCAAGATGCTGGACAATCTGCCAAATTGTGTCTGTTCGAATGTGCAATTAAAGAAAATCATGTGAGCATCATTTTCCCTAGACTCCTTACAGAAAACATGAATGAGATCCTAAGACCCTCCCTGTGGCCACTGTGCCGGTGTGCTCCTCGAAAGAGCATGATGGCCCTTCAGTTCCATCCAGGCCCTTCCTCAGCCTCACTCTGTCTTGGGATTTCACTACAGTCACTTCAGGACCCTGGCAATAGCACTTTTCAAACATTACAGTGGAATACACTTCCCCATCAGAAACAGCATGTTTATTTACTTTCTTCTTTTCATTTTTAAATTGCTCATTCGATTTTAAATTCAACTGAACATCTCATGCTGCTTCTGACAGAAGAAATAGCCAGAAAGGTACTTGGAAAGGGAGGTGGAGGCAGAATGGAGCCACTTGAAAATAAAGGCGGTCCTACCGCACACACCCCAGAAGGAAAGGGACCTGCCACTCGGTTGTAAGGTGCTTCAGCATGACATGACGTGGTCGGCAAATAGACCACGTCCACAACAGGGACACACTTCAGTTAATAAAGCATGAAGAGCGTCATGATTGTGGCACACATGTATGTTGGCAGAGTTGTGGATCTTGAGGCAAGTTCAAGTGATCACAGTTTCAATGATCTATTTGGAAATCAGTGTAGAAATAGATTTGGTTTCTCCTAGGAAATCTGTATGGAGTTTGCTGTGTCACTTCTTCCATTGTTGAGATCACACTTCCCTTACCATGCTATCTCTAGTGCAACTGCTAGAATGGATCAGTAAAACTGCTCACAAAACATGTGGCAATTGCTCCTTTTCCTCACGTGTTTAAATCTGGAAAGTAAAAATCGACTCAGAGGACATTACCATTGCGTTGGGCTGTCCAGGAGTAGACACAGGGGGCGTCAATGGCTGGGGATAAGCGAGCCCCACTGGGGCCTGCACAGGAGCTACAGCAGGGGCAGGGGCTGTGGGGGCTGGTCAGGACTCTGGAACCTTGCCCATCTGGTTCAGCTGGACCAGTCTGAGAGGATCCCTGGAGATAGGGGAAGAAGGAAGCCATGATTAGCACCCAGAGAGAGAAGAGCCTCCAGAAAAGTCAGGACAGTGTAGGGGGAAGAGACAGATGTCAGGGTATGATTCCAATCAATTCCTTGAGCAAGGAAAATTAATTCCTGTCTCTTACCTGGTCTGCTGATTCCTATTATTTGTCCAATGTATAATATGTGTACATTTTCAAAAGCCTAATAATAATTAGAACTTTATCCAACTTGGGTACAGGCAGTGATTGTGGAAAAGGAAATGAGTCTTTTTCTTTTTTTAAAAAATTTTTATTTTGAAATTGTGGGGTACGATTCAGGGTTAGGTATACAAATGTTCATTGTGCAAGTACCCTTATTGATGAGGTGTGCCCCCCGCTTCCCCAGGTGGATATCAATGGACTACTATCAATCCCAGCTATCCCTCCCACCCTCCTCCTCAGTTTCCCGCTACTTTCAATCCCTTTCCTACAGTAATATGGTAGTTGTTCAAGGTCCACTTATGGGTGAGAACATGTGATACACATCACTTTGTTTCTGTGAGAGATCACTCAATATTATAAGCTCTAATTCCATCCACGTTGCTGCGAAGTTCATGATTTTGTTCTTCTTTATGGCTGCGTAATATTCTATCTTGTATATTTACCACATTTTTAAAATCCAGTCCTCTTTTGATGGGCAGCACAGTTGGTTCCATGTTCTTGCTATTGTGAACAATACTGTGATAAACATATGTGTGCAGGTATCTGTTTTATAGAGTGACCTGAGTTCTTCCAAGTATATTCCCAGTGGGGGATTGCAGGATCATATGGAAGGTCAATTTTTAGGAGTTTTAGGAATCGCCACACTAATTTCCACAGAGGCTGTACTTTTGGTCACATCCTCTCTAGCATTTGTTATTTTCTGACTTATTGATGATGGCCATTCTGACTGGAGTTAGGTGGTATCTCAGTGTAGTTTTAATTTGCATCTCCTTGATGACTAGTGAGACTGAACATTTTTTCATGTGTCTGTTGGCTGCTCATATGTCTTCTTTTAAGGTGTTTATGCATATCTTTTGCCCACTTTGTGATGGAGCTGTTTTTTTTCTTTTCAGCATGTTTGAGTTCCTTGTAGATCCTTGATGTTAGGCCTTTGTCAGACATGCAGTTGGCAAATATTTTTTCCCAGTCTGTGGGCTGTCCCCCTGCTCTCTTGATGGTTTGTTTGGCTTTGCAGAAGTTTGTCAGTTTAATGAGGTTCCACTTGTCTATCTTATCTCTTATGGCCTAGCACTTTGGGTTTTGATCAGGAATCGGTTGCCAGTTTCAACTTCCTTAGAAGTATCTCCTGCATTTTCTAAGGTTCTTACAGTTTGAAGTTTTACTTTTAGGTCTGTGATCCAGTTAGTGTATGGGAAATAGGCAGGGGTCCTGTTTCAATCTTCTGCATGTGGTCAGCCAGTTTTCCCAGCACCATTTACTGAATAGGTTCTCCTCTCCCCAGTGGTAGGTGGTGGAGGTTTTGTCGAAGATGAGTTGGTTGAGAAATTGAGGTTTTGTTTCTGGGATCTCAATTCTATTCCATTGGTCTATATGCCTGTTCTTGTACCAATACCAGGCTGTTTTGATTATTGTAGCTTTATAGTATAAAGTCTGGGAGGGTGATACCTCCTGCTTTTTTTTTTTTTTTTTTGCTGAGGATTGTTTTGACTATTCTTGGTTGTTTATGTTTCCATATGAATTCCTGTATTGTTTTTTTCTATGTCTGAGAAGAATGTTGCTGGTAATTTCACGGGTATTGTCTTAAATCTGTAGATTGCCTTAGGTGTAATGGACATCGTAACAATGTTGGTTCTTCCAATCCATGAGCATAGAATGTTTTTCCACCTGTTTGTGTCATCTTTGATTTCTCTGAGCAGTGTTTTGTAGTTTTTATTGTAAAGGTCTTTTACGTCTCTGGTTAGGAAGATGCCAAGGTATTTCTTTTTTTAGTGGCTATTGTAAATGGAATTGTGCTTTTTATTTGGGTTTCTTGTTTATTACTGGTGTATAGAAATGTGGTTGTCTTTTTTCCATTTATTTTATACCCTGAGACTTTGCCAAAGTCCTTTATCAGTGCCAGGATGTTTTTGGCAGATTCTCTTGGGGTTTCAAGGTGTACAATTGTGTCATCTGCAAAGAGAGATAACTTGACTTCCTCTTTTCCTATCTGGATACCCCGACTGCCTTCTCTTCTCTGACTGCTCTAGCCAGGACTTCCAAAACTATGTTGAACAGGAGGGGAGAGAGTGGGCATCCTTGTCTTGTTCCAGTTTTCAGGGGAAATGGTTCATATTTCTGTCTGTTTAGGAGTATGCTAGCCATGGGTTTCTCGTAGATGCATCATTTTCCTGTGGGGTGGATGCCCTTTGGCAGAGGAACAATTCACTAGTGAAACCATACCCTCATCCTCCACACTCATGGAATAATTTTCACATGGCATTCACAAAGTTTATTACACCTATGGCTTTCATTAGAGTACTTACTGACCCATTTGTTTATTCTAGTGCAAATCAGCTTGTTTATGACCAGAAAATAAAGCCATTTTCAATTTCACTCAATATGCTATCAGTACAACCTAACGTAATGAATCTAACCCACAAACACCATTTAGTATGAAAACTAACTAGCTTAGTTACAGATTTGTCTTCATATTACTCTGTAAAATAAAGGCATCTTTATGTTGTCAAAGAATATAATTAGATTACTAAATATGCCAAGCCCTCAATTCACTATGCTAAGTCACAGTATGAGCCAACAGAGTTTCTTACAATAATTTTTGGAAAATGTTAATATCAAACAATTAATTAGAAAGTACATTTTTCAATTAAAAAATGTTTTACATAATCTAAAAACAACTTCAGGGTGACATACATCTAAAGAAGAAATAGTTCTCAAGCACAATTATCCTAGTATTGTTTATCAGAAGATTGATGATAGGAAAAACCTAGCATCTGGAGAGCATATCTGAGACAGCAATTTCCTGCCCCAAAACAAACCTCAGGTTTGTGGCAACATGGTGGAAGAATTCCGAGACAGCCCTGCATTCTTGTGCCTGCTGTACCCATGCTGTGTCATCAACCACCTTGAGTATGGGTGGCTGGAACAAGCTGGAGATCACTCCCATGATTAAGCTATAGTCTATGATAAAGTTGGCGGGAGTTCACAGACACAACTAAGGGTTCAAGTCAGTTGATTTCAACCAAAAGACAACTCGTCCGGGGGGCCAGGAACGGCAGGCAGCCCCTAAAAGAAACTGGGCCTTCCAAAAGATTTAAATGGAAAAAGACCTCACAACTGGCCTTGGAGAAGCGCAGCCCATTGTGGGCTGCCCACAGAGGACACAAGGCAAAGCCCTGAAGGTGGCCCAAGGGAGCTGTCAGCGGTTCCTGGGTGACACACAAGGACACAGGGGCCACAGTTCCACAGCTCCATGGGACTGAA
>NW_007113208.1:2204-3145 GCF_000164805.1 Carlito syrichta | reverse complement strand
AAACAGTTGTTGTTTTCAGCTGCTCATATGCTGTGATCTGTTACACAGCAACAGAAACTCCAGCAGGCAAGACACTCTTTCGCACTGGGATGCATAACCCACATCGTTGGTGCCCAAATATGCCTATTTTCAAGGAGACTGGGAGGCAAGAGAGACATGTTGCTCTCTCACAATCAGCCCACCTCTTACAGTCTTATCTTTTGACAAAGGCAGCTCAGTTGTGTCCCTGTGGTAATTTGGACTTTCGGGTAAAACAGCACTTAGTGATGAATAAAAGCAACAGGAGCCACTCATCATAAAGAAGCAAGCAGAAAGCTGATTACGGTCATGGTTCCCAGAAAAACCTGACTGCTGATTTCATACCTACAAGCATCAGGAGGCAGAAATGTTAATTACTGTTCAATAACAGCCAACACTTCAGCTTCTGCAGTGCAGACAAACAATGATTTTAATGGTTTCTGTACATTAAATAATTAATTAGACTAAACTTGAATGAGGGGGAATTAAAAGGTACAAAGATTAAGAGAAAAACCAACACGCCCCACCTCTGCGGAAAGGTGAGACCGTGGAAGGAGTCCCATCAGAAAGGGCCTCCTGGCACAGGGGTACATGTGGGTGAGACGCCAGTTACTGCTGAAAAGAAATGTCACCAAAAACCCACTCAACTCCAGCCGGCCAAGCTCACTAGGCTTCTGTGCTGTGACAGAATACCAATAAGTACTAGGTCTGAGGTCAGGCTTGGTGGCTCAACCTGTCATCCCAGCACTTTGGGAGGCTGAGGCAAGTGGGTTGCCTGAGTCCACGGGTTTGAGACCAGCCCGGGCAACTTGGTGAGACCTCATCTTTACAATCAATCAAAAAAATTAGCCAGGCATGGTGGCACACGCCTGTAGTTTCGGCTACTTAGAAGGCTGAGGTAGAAGGATTGCTGGATCCCAGCA
>NW_007113208.1:0-807 GCF_000164805.1 Carlito syrichta | reverse complement strand
TCTGTGACCTGCTGCCACCCTAGCCCTCACACCACATCCCATCTTCACAGAGTTTTCCGGATTCCGGACTCACGACATTTTATCAGAAATCCCCCCTTTTCTTCTTCCACCTACACGCAAGTATTCGTGACCTCCCACCTGGATGACCTAATGAGCCTATTCATTTCCCTTCTTGTCATGACTCTTTCTGCTCCAATTTGACTTACACAGATTTGCAAAACTAATCCCTCTAAGGTGCAGCTATGGCTACTTTGCATTTCACCAAATCTTCAGTGATTCATGAGTTAAATAATCATTAGTTTGCTCCCAGACATGGTGGCTCACAGATGTAACCCCAGCAGCTTGGGAGGGCAAGGCTGAGAATTGCTTGAGCCCAGGAGTTCACGACCAGCCTGGGCAACACAGCAAGAGCCAGTCTCCAAAAAAAAAAAATCCATTATCCCTCAGAAATACAATCAAGGCAAGTTTACCTTGTTATAAAATACTTGATTTTCTCTATTTGTTTGAGTGCTCTCCTAACGTACAGACTGGCAGAAGATTAACAAATTAAGATACCCAACAATAGATACTAGATGAGGACTGATGTGAAATACAACTAGGTTTGATTGACTATCAGCATTCTTAACTTCAATTTTTTAGGGCTAAGTGAAACTTTAAAGTTCTTTAACTAAAATCCCCCCGATCTAGATGCTGGCTTTCAGTCAACACTCAGGATAGGAAGTTCCAGCCTGTGTCGTGTGACCAAAACATCACGGACACATGTAACAGAGCCACACACTAATTAACTCAGGTCACGAGGCAGGAACA
>NW_007113207.1:0-805 GCF_000164805.1 Carlito syrichta | reverse complement strand
TATCTTTCTGTCTTTCTTTCTTTTTTTTTGAGTCAGAGTCTCACTCAGTCGCCCATGCTGGAGTGCTGTGGCCACCACAGCCTCGACCTGCTGTGCCCCGGTGATCCTTTAGCCTCAGCCTTACAAGTAGCAGGAACTACAGGTGTGCGCTACCACATCTGGATAATTTTTTTGATTTATTGTAGAGAGAGGAAGTCTCTCCAGTTGCCAAGGTGAAATTCAAACATGCGGGCTCAGACAATTCACTCACCTCGGCCTCCCAAAGTGTGGGATTACAAGCAGAGCCACCGAGTCCGGCCTCTTTCTTTCTGTTTTTTCTTTCCATATTAGGTTGCCCAGTCTGCTATCAAACAGCCCAAAATTGGGCCATCCTCTCAATCTGGGCCTTCCAAATTGCTGCAATCACAGGCTTTCCATTTGGTCGACATCCTTGTCTTCCTGCCTGGTCTTTAACTCTGGACTGGAGGCGATCCTCCTTCTGAGGTCTGCCCTCAACCAAAGTTTACTGGGTTTTTCTTGGGGTTGAGGTTAGGGCTTGCGATGGTGTGCAGCCTGGTATTGAGCTCCCGGACTCCACCCATCTTCCCGTCTTGGCATACACAAGTGCTGATGAGACAGGCATGAGGTGCCCAACCCTCCCAGGTATCCAAAGTTTTGAGAGTCACGCGATCCCTTTACAAGAGGCGGCCCCAGGAGAATCAAGTGGGTCCACACTTGGCATGAGGTGGGTGGAGGTGTAGGTGACACAGCAGAGACATGTCCCTGTGCCAGGTTCTCTCCCCCAGGAGGGCTCAGCAAGTGACTC
>NW_007113206.1:0-805 GCF_000164805.1 Carlito syrichta | reverse complement strand
TGGGGTTTCCCTGCCCATCTCCCTCAGGATCCCCACTCCCCCTATGCGGACCCCCATCCTCCTCCCTCAGGATCTCCACCCACTCCCCAGGGGACCACCCACTCCCTCTGGAGCCCCCACCCGCCCCCCAGGGCCCCTGCCAGCACCTCCGTCTGGTTCTCCAGGGCTGCATCCGAGGCCAGCAGGGCCACAACTGTGTCCCAGGATGTGATGTTCCACTGGGTGATCTCGGCGCGGGAGTAGAGGTAGGCCAGGGAGGAGAGGAGCTGCAGCTGGTCCTCAGGGATGCCACACGGGTAGATCTGCGGGCAGGCCATCAGCCCTGGTGGGCACGCTGCCCTCCCATCCCCTGCCCCCGTGGCCTGTGGGTACACCTGGGAGATCTGCGGGTGGGGCAGTCAGCCCGGTCGCCCTGCCCTCTCAGCTCCCCTCCATTCCCCCCAACACCTGCAGCCCGTGGGAGCACCTGGGTGAGCTTGGCCTTGATGGCATGCTGGCACTCAGTGGGAAGCGGGTGCTGCAGCAGTGAGCGCAGGTGGGCCCTAAGCACACGGCTGTCCAGGCAGGATGCCAGCTGGGGGCAGTCATAGTGCACCAGGAGCAGGTCATCCTGCAGTGTGGCTGCTGTGATGTCACCGAGGACACAGGCTCTCCCTGGGGAGCGGGGCACTGGTTGGTCTGCAAGGCCCAAGTCAACCCCACACTGACTCTGGGCCAGGCCTCGACCCTCCCTCCACTCCTGACCTTGACTCTCCCCAGGCTTGGCCTCTATTCCCACTTGGCTTGTCCTTCCTCTGCTGTCCAC
>NW_007113205.1:0-805 GCF_000164805.1 Carlito syrichta | reverse complement strand
TGGATGTACTAGTAACTGAACCTCCTCCAAAATTGGTGCCCCAGGGAGTAGCTCTCCTTTGTGATACATGGCCTAGTTTCTGTGACTCTTCTTTAATGGGTGACCCAGTGACTGGTCCTCTTCTGTGATAGTCATCCCAGAACCTCTAGTGATGGATCTTCCTCCATAATAGGTGTTCCATTTAATGAGACTTCTCTTTGATTGGTGTCCCAGTAACTGGACCCCCTCAAAATTGGGTGCCCCATCACTAACCCTCCTCTTTGAAGGGTTTTCCAGTAATAGGAACTCCTCTATATTTGGTATCCCGGTGACTATTCTTCCTGTGAGGCATGCCCCAGTGACTAGCTCTCCTCTGTGATGGTTATCCCAGTGACTGGTTCTCCCGTATGATAGATCTTCCAGTGACTTGTACACTTATATAATGTATGCCCAGTACCTGACCTTTGAAAAATGCCCCAGTAACTGTACACTCTTTGTGTTCAGTGCCCTATGATGATTTCCTCTGCAATTTTTGCCACAACGATTGGGTATCCTACATATTGGTCAATTCAGTGACTTGCCCTCCTCCATTATTGTTGCCCCAGTGACTATGTCTCCTCAGTGATTTGTGTCCCAGTGACTGGTTCTCCTCCATAATGAGTACCCCATTAAAAGACATCCTTTGTGATAGATGTATCAATGATTTCCCTTTTTCTGTGTTGTGTGCACCAGTGATTCTCCCTGTTCTGTGATGGGTGCCTTAGTGATTGACTCTCTTCTGTGAAAGCTGTCCCACTGACTGCTCTTATTCCCTGATGGGTTTCTC
>NW_007113204.1:0-805 GCF_000164805.1 Carlito syrichta | reverse complement strand
GCCTCCCGGCCCCGAACCCCGCCCCTGTCTTCCTCAGCCCTGCTGGAGCGCGAGGGAGCGTCCTCGGAGGGACACCTCTCCAGGGTCCGCCTGGAGCCCAGCCAGGGGCCCTCCCAACATGGGCAAGGGCGAGA
This sequence comes from Carlito syrichta, assembly GCF_000164805.1. NCBI lineage: Eukaryota > Metazoa > Chordata > Mammalia > Primates > Tarsiidae > Carlito > Carlito syrichta. Next base: position 671 of record NW_007113204.1, on the reverse strand, counting down.
GGAAGCAGTTTGTCACCCCGATTGTCCATCAGTTTTGTCTCAAGCACCTTCCTGTCCCTGTAAACACGTTTGCACAGCTGTCACCTGTCTGCAGGTAGCGTCCTGCAGCCCGCCTGCCCTTCAGCGGCCTCCATGTCCACTCTGGCTGAATGACAAAGCGTGGGATTGGTCCCGGTGCCGGCTCTGAGCCTGCTGGCCCGAGCGCTCTCCTGCCTTAGCTTAGGCATCCTCTAGGGAGCTCAGAAGCCTAGCCAGCGAGGTGAGGTCACTGGAGTGCAATGGCCGCTCCTGGGACCAGAAGCTGGGATTAAAAAAAAAAACACCTTAAAAATGTCACTTTAAAGCACTTTTTTCTGGGGTACAGATGGGGGATCTCGCTGTGTTGCCCAGGTGAGTCTTGAAGTCCTGGGCTCTAATGATCCTTCCGCCTCGGCCTCCCAATGTGTTGGGATTACAGGCATGAGCGCCCAGCCTAAAAAAAACCCGAAAATATTGTGGTAAAACAAATATAACATAAAATTTCCCATTGAACCATTTTATTTCATTTTACTTTTTTTGAGTCGGAGTCTCACTCTGTCACCCAGGCTGCCACTGCAGCCTCGACCTGCTGGGTTCGAGCGACCCTTTCACCTCAACCTTCCAAGTCGCTGGAACCACAAGCACGTGCCATC
>NW_007113203.1:0-806 GCF_000164805.1 Carlito syrichta | reverse complement strand
GCACGGCAGCTTCAAGGACAGGTGGCAGTCTACTCTCTGGAGGGACGGGAGTGCTATTCTGAGCAGGAGGGGCTGTCCGGGCCGAGGTCTGGCCCTTGCTGACCCAGCCAGTGGCCCAGAGAGGAGTAATGTCTCCCAGCAAGCCCTGGGCACCCCTGCCTCGGTTTCCCCCATCTGGGAACGGGAGGTCTCAGGAGGAGGGAGGAAGACAGACCTTCCCTGGGACCGGGCCCTCCCCTGGCTCATACAGCCCCGCCCGCAGACTTCCTGGAGGTCCGCCGGCTGCGGGCCCACGAGTGCCTCGGGGAAACCCTGCTTGTCCTGCGCCAAATCATCTCCAAGTACCCGCTGCTGAACACCGTGGAGACGCTGACGGCCGCTGGCACCCTCATTGCCAGGGTCAAAGGTCAGCCGGCCGGGGAGGCTGCAGGGCTCCCTGGGAGGGCTTCCTGGGGAGGGCACTTTGAAGAGGGTTCTGAAGGATGCGTAGGAGCGAGAGACGCCCACCGCCCCCGGTGCTCCCCCGGGCTGAGGACCCCCGTCAGTCGCAGGGGGCCCCTCCAACGTGGGCCCGCCTCGTCCCTCCTCCTCCCAGCTTTCGATTACGAGTGCAGCAGCGAGAAGAACAAGCAGGACTTTGAGAAGGCCCTGGAGACGCTGGCCGTGTCCTTCAGCAGCAGGTGAGTTGGGCGCGGCGGGGGGCGGGGCGGGGGCGCCGTGCAGGTCCACCTCGAGGCTGCAGGCTGACTCGGCCGACTCCGCAGTGTGTCCGAGTTCCTCATGGGAGAAGTGGACAGCAGCACCCT
>NW_007113202.1:27801-42862 GCF_000164805.1 Carlito syrichta | reverse complement strand
GTGAGCCGGTCCCACGGAGGGCCGGCCGGGGCGGGAGAGCGCCGAAGAGGAGCCCCGCGCCCCGCGGGCAGCCGGGGACCGGGGCGTGGGTCTGCGTCGGGGACGGTCCCGGCCGGCTTTCGTGGGGGCTCGCGCTGTTCCCGCCCCGCCTTGGCACGGGCCGAGCGCCTGCCCCTTGCTTGCTCTCCCCAGCCCCAGGAGAGAGCGGCCCCTGTCGCTCCGTTTCACGGGCGAGGGCAGGAAGGTTTGCTTGCCCCGCTCGGCAGCGCCGTGAAAGTCAGAACCCGCGTCGAGCTCCGTCGGCCCGCCCGTGCTCTCAACTCCTGGGCCACACAGGCCCTTCCGCGGGGCCAGGGCCTTTGGGAGAGGTGGGCTTATGAAACCTTGGGATGCCAAGCCTAGGACCCGGCCCACGCTGGGTCCTGAGCTGGGCCTGCAGCTGCCCAAGGAAAGGAGGAGCCTGTCCCTAGATCATTAGGAGTGTCCCGAGCGGGACGGGACTAGCAGACAGATCGAGCCCCCTCCTGGTGTCCTCACAGTCCCAACTGCCCTCCAGGGGCTGTTGAACATTTCTCGGTTTTGATTTTTTTTGAGTTGAGGTCTCACTCTTTTACCTGGCTGGAGCGCAGTGGCACAATCACTGCTCACTGCAGCCTCGACCTCCTGGGCTCAGGCAATCCTTCCTCCTCAGCCTCCCAAGTAGCTGGGACTCCAGGCACACACCACCACAGCCTGCTAATTTTTCAGTTTTGGGGGGAGACGAGGTCTCGCCCTGTTACCCAGGCTGGTCTTGAACTCCTGGGCTCGTGCAGTCCTTCCGCCTTGGCCTGCCAAAGTGCTGGGATTACAGGCAAGAGCCACCACACCCAGCTGGCTGAACATTTCTTCTAGCCCTGTGCCCTGGAGTCAGGAAAGCAGACTTGCTCTTTCCTGTGCCTCTCAGGCTAGCGCCTCAGTCTCCCCATTAGCCCCGGTGGGCCTGAGACAGTCTCTCAGAACTCATCCCTTCTGGGGAGAAGGACATCGGAGGTTTACCGGTGAGCAAGATGGGGCCCCGTTCCGAGCGTCCTGAGGGACCTCTCCCAGTGGCTACTCAGGAAATGGCCTAAGCTGGGGGAGATGGTGTCCCTCCCCCAGCCCTGAGAGGCAGGGAGCACCTGGAGCAGGAGGAAGGAAGGGGCAGGGGTGAGGCTGCAGGAGTTTCCTGGTGCCCTGTTCCCTGCTGAGATCACGGGGGTGGAGAGGAAGGAGGGAGGAGGGGCTTCAGCTCCCAGAAAGGAGAGCACGGCCTGGCCTGCCCCCCCTCCCGAGGACCCACAGCTTTCTGCCGGGACACAGCTGGTCCCAGGGAGTCCCGGCACGCTCCTACTTGTCCCGCGCTTGTCTTGTCTTGTCTTTTTTCTTCTTTTTTTTTGAGCTGGAGTCTCACTCTGTCGCCCAGACTGGAGTGCAGTGGCCGCACCTGGCCACCGCAGCCTCGCCTGCTGGGCTTTGGCGATCCTTCCGCCTCAGCCAAGTAGCTGGAAGTACAGGCCCGCGCTACCACACCTGGCTAATTTTTTTTTATTTTATTTATTTATTGTAGAGATGAGGTCTCGCCAAGTTGCCCAGGTGGGTCTCGAACCCGCGGGCTCAGGCCATCCACTCAGCTCAGCCTCCCAAAGGCGCAGGATTACAGGCTGAGCCACCGAGCCCAGCTTCTTTTTTTTTTTGTGTTGGGACCTCACTCTGTTCCCCAGGCTGCACTGCAGTAGCACAATCACAGCTCACCACAGGCTTGGCCTCCTGGGCTCAGGCGATCCTTCTGCCTCAGCCTCCTGAGTAGCCGAGACTACAGATGCGAACGACCATGCCTAACTAATTTTTTTGATTTTTGTAGACACGAGGCCTCGCTGTGTTGCCCAGGCTTGTTTTGAACTCCTGGGCTCAAAGGGTCCTTCCGCCTCAGCCTCCCAGAGTCTTGGGTTGATAGCGTGAGCCACGATGCCCAGCCAATCCGTGTCCAGAAGGGAAGTGGAGGCCCCGACACTCCCTACCCCCTTCCCACTCGTCCCGAAGTTGTCAGGCCAGAGTCCCACCAGACATGCTCATCAGCCAACAGGCAGCTAGCATCCAACGAGTGTCCTCGACCACGCGGGCCCTGTGAAGCAACACCTCCGTCTGCCCCCACGTTGTCAGAGAAGAGATTAAGGCTCAGCGGGGGACAGGGACTGTGCTGGGCCTGCAGAAAGATCCCGTCTTGGAGCCTAGCTCATAGCCAGGCCAGACCAACTTCCAGTCCCAGGCTTGTAACCGCTAGGCCACGTTTCAGCTCCTGCAAGTAAAACCCCAAAGCTCTTTCTACCATTGTTTCAAAGAACTTCCCAAACCCCCTGCAAAGGAGGTGATAGGAGCCCATTCTACCGATGAAGCCATGGAGGTTTTGTGAGGGTAATAACTTGCTTGGGATCACACAGTTAGTTGAGTTGGAACCTCATTTATGTTCATAGTTACTGAGGTGCAGTGATGTCCCAGACGCCGGTCTGGGCCCTGGGAGACAGCAGTGAGCACACCCTGCCCTCATGGGGTTCCTATTCCAGGACAGGGGAGACAGATGATAAGACAGAGGAGTTAAGTGGTTGGCTAGAAGAGAAGAGAGCAACTGAGAACGTTTAAAATCAAGGTGGGGAATTGATCCTGGGAGAAGGGAGACCGGCTGGGGGTGGCAAGTTAGGAAGGAAGACTGCCTCAGTGAGGAAGGGACGTTTGAACTAGGGGGCAAAGGAGCAAGCTCTCTTGCTCGCTGAGCGCATACTAGGCCAAAGAAACAGCACGTACAAAGGCCCTGGGGCGGCCTGTCTGGGGAGCAGAGAGCCCAGAGTGGCTGGAGCAGAGCATGGGGGGATGGGGAGGGGTGGGGGGTGAGCCCAGACAGGCCGTGGGTGCAGATGATGTAGGGCCCAGAAGGGCCAGCAAGAACCTGGCTTCCACAGGGAGCAAGAGAGGGACCATTGCTGGCTTTGAGCAGAAGAGAGCCCCTCTCTGACTTACGTTTTTGGGTTTTTTGGGGTTTTTTTTGAGTTGGAGTCTCACTCTGTCGCCCAGACTGGAGTGCAGTGGCGACTCCCGGCCACGGCAGCCTCGACCTGCTGGGCTCCAGTGATCCTTCCGCCTCAGCCTTCCAAGTAGCTGGAACTACAGGCGTGCGCTACCACACCCGCCTTGTTTTGATTTATTGTAGAGATGAGGTCTCGCCAAGTTGCCCAGGCAACTCGAACCCGCGGGCTCAGGCACTCCACTCACCTCAACCTCCCAAAGGCGCGGGATTACAGGCTGAGCCACCGCGCCCAGCTCTGACTTAGGTTTTAAAAGCACAGTGGCTCATGACTGTAACCCTAGCACTTTGGGAGCCTGAGGCCGGATAATTGCTTGAGGCCAGGAGACAGAGACCAGCCTGGGCAATATAACAAGACCTCCTTTCTGTAAAAAAAAAAATTAGCCAGGCATGGTGATGGCTGCCTATAGCCCTAGCTACTTGGGAGGCTGAGACAGGAGGATCGCCTGAGCTCAGGAGGTTGAGGTTGCGGGAAGCCCCTGGGGAACGGTGAGACCTTGGCTCAAAAGAAAGGACTTCTGGGAGGATCTGAATGCAGCTTTGCCTCACTCTTTGCTTCTTGGTGCCTCACTCAAGTGTCCTTTGCCCCCTCGCCCCCCACCCACTCCCAAGGGGCTGCTTGAGGCTTGGGCTGGGCGCCACCCTGCAGGAGAGCTGGGGGCACCCGGTGTCGCCCCTGCCCCAGCCAGGGTGCCTGGCACTGAGAACGGCCGGGATGCTCCCCCACCCTCCGCCCGTTTCCTTTTGGAATGTTGATCCTGATCCAAGAATTCCCAACTCGCCCCAGAGTCTCACGACCCTCTCGGCCGCCGGGTGACGTCAGCCGCTGGGCATCTGGTGGCGATTACCCACTGGGGGAGGGGGCCGAGGTGGGCCCAGCCCCTGCAGCCTCCCCAGGCTCTGCGCGGCTGGTCCTTGTCTTCCAAAGGGGCCCAGCTGCTCCTGGCTCTCGTTTCCTGGGAAGACTTTCTCACAGTCCTGAGACCCCCGGGCGCCTGGGACTGTGGGAACTGGCTGGCCGGGAAGGACGGGCTGTCGCCCCACCCCCAGCTGGAGCCACAGCCCCCAACCCTCAGGGGACCCTGCCGCAGGCTGCCGGACTGAGGGAGGTGGGCTGGGGAGGACAGAGTCAGGTCTATCAGCCGCTCGGAGGCCGGCTGACTGTTTCTGTGGCCGTGAGCCCCTGGTTCGTGCCGAGCCTCCGTTTCCCAGTCAATGATGACACTGCTTGTAGGGTCATTGTGAGGATGGGGCGAGATTTGGCGGGTAGAGTGCTTCTTGTGGGCTGGGCCCAGGAGGTGCCAGCAAGCAGGAGCGCCCCGAAGCGGAAACAGGCCCAAAGGAGAAGGACTTGTCCAGGGACACACAGCTCCCGCCTCCCAGCTGAGGGCCCTCTCGAGAGCCCCAGATGGTCTTCTCTGTCCGCTCACCTCATTTCCTCTTCCTGACATTGGGACTGGGCTCCTGGTCAGGTTGAAATCCTGTTTTTCTGCAGCCCATCCTCCCCCCGCCCCGCCTTTTCCCCATCCCCACCCAGGGGTGGCTCCCCATCTCCAGGGGAGCAGAGCATGTTTTTCTGAGTCGGGGTCTCACTCTGTCATCCAGGCTGAAGTGCAGTGGCATGACCATGGCTTGCCACAGCTTTGACCTCCCAGACTCAGGTGATCCTCCCGCCTCAGCCTCCCAAGCAGCTGGGACTATGAGTGCACACCTCCTGCCCAGCTAGTTTTTTGGTTACAGCATTTGATGGCAAGCCAGCCAGCCCATTCTAGTCTGAGCAGCTGCGTGCCCTGGGTCAAGTGACAAGCTTCCTTTTTCTCCCCTGTGAAATGGGACTTCAAGATCATAGAGTTTTTTGGGGTTGTGTGTTTTTGTTTGTTTGTTTGTTTTGTTTTTGAGTCAAGGTCTCACTCTGTCACCCAGGCTGGAGTACAGTGGCACCATCATGGCTCTCTGCAGCCCCGACTTCCTAGGCTCAAGCAATCCTCCTGCCTCAGACTCCTGAGTAGCTGGGAATACGGGTGTGTACCACCACACCCAGCTGATTTTTTAAAATTTTTTATAGAGATGAGATTTCACTATGTTGCCTAGGCTGGTCTTGAACTCCTGGGCTCAAGCAGTCCTTCCACCTTGGCCTCCTAAAATACTGAAATTCCAGGTGTGAGCCACAGCACCAGACTTCCAGCAGGTGTTAAGTCTCAGGTAGCGTTTCTCAGGGCCCAGAATCCTCAGCTCTGCCCCAGGAATAACAGCCCCTGCCCTGGCCTCCCCTCACAGGACTGTCGTCCGTCCTGAGCTCCTGCGGTACAGCTCAGATGGTCAGGAAGACTGAAAGCTTGGGTGGTGTAGAAGGAGCAGCATGGTGGCCCATCTTGGGGGTGAGGGGACGGGGTGGGGACTGGAGCCAGGAACCTTCCCGGCAGGGACACCCACAGGTCCTATGGCTGAGTGTCCCTGGAAACACAGGGCTTTCCATGCAGTCTCTGCCCAGGGCCTTTAGGGACAGAGCAGGCAGATGCCTGTTGCTTTTGTGCCGTGGGGAGGAAAGACAAGAATGAAGGAAAGGAGTGAACTTGAAGGCCGCGTGTGGGGATTTACATCTATAATCCCAGCACTTTGGGAGACCGAGGCCGGAGTTCAAGGCCAGCCTGGACAACATGGCAAGATTTTGTCTCTATAAAAAATAAAAAAATTAGCTGGGAATGGTGGTGCACACTTGTAGTCTCAACTACTCTGGAGGCTGAGGAGGGAGGATCATCTGAACCCTGGAGGTCAAGGTTGCAGTGAACCATGATCATGTCACTGCACTCCAGCCAGAGTAAGACCCCCAACTCAAGAAAGAAAGGAAGGAGAGAGAGAGAGAGAGAGAGAGAGAGAGAGAGAAAGGGAAGAAGGAAGAAAGGAAGAAAGAAAGGGAAAGGAAAGAAGGAAGGAAGAAAGAAAGGAAGGAAGGAAGGAAGAAAGAAAGAAAGGGAAAGAAAGAAAGGAAGAAGGGAAGGAAGAGAGGGAAAGAAAGGAAGGAAGGAAGAAAGAAAGGGAAAGAAAGAAAGGAAGAAGGGAAGGAAGAGAGGGAAAGAAAGGAAGGAAGGAAGAAAGAAAGGGAAAGAAAGGAAGGAAGGAGGAAAGAAAGAAAAAAACTTCAGCCCCTGGGAAGGGCAGGATGGGAAGTCTCCACGGGTGGAGGCTGGGGCAGCAGAAGGAGCCCACGCTGTCTCAGGAACCCTGCAGGCCTCCTCCTGGTCCCTCTGGGGAGAGAGTTTTAATACGCCCACTTCACAGATGAGGACGTTGAGCTTCCCAGCGAGGAAAGCAGGGAGGGAGGGGTGGGGGCAGGGGTCAAGCTGAGAGGCAGGCGGCAGAGGTTGGGGAAGCCTCCACTGGAGGCCGCATGACCCGGCCCCAAGGCCCTGGGGACCTGTGGAGCAGAGAGAGGCCAGGTGAGCCTCACTGAGGGCCAGGCTGCCAGCTCGGAAGAAGGCCAGGGCAGGGCCGGGTCGGAGGGCCTCCCGCCCTTCTGCAGCAACCCTGGAGGCTGGCTCGCCCTCCTCCTGGCCCACAGTGGAGGCCCCGAAGGTGATGCTCAGATCTGAACGTGCATGGAGGGGAAAATAGCAGATAATGGCCTTTAATTACTGCTCATTAATCCAATTAATTAAGCGAATGTATGCAATAAGTGGTGTCCGTTATCAGAACACATCAGTTAATACAGGCGATGAAAGGGGCTGGTTATTTAAATAATTAATGCCACTGATTAATGGGACTGATTTAGCTCAATTGTCACTATTATTTATTAATTGGCTTCACCACTAATATTATAAAAGAAGTGTCTTTTCGGTCCATAAAATAAGGAATAAGTTAATTAGTGGAGCGGAGTTTTGCAAGTGGGTGCTTTGATTCCTGAATTGGATTGCTACCACGGGAATGTTCTAGAAATCTCCGAGCGGACTGGGATCAGAAGGCTGGGTAGCAGTTATTCCGGCTGTAAGGGAGAGAGTATGGTCCAGGCAGTGGGAACATGGTTGGTGAAGGCCCTGAGGCCGGAGGGGGTGGCGCTCTTCGTGGGAAGCTCGAGGAGGCTGCAGGACAAGGGAGAGTGAGGGGAGAAGGGAGGGGTGGCCGGCAGAGGCCCGGTCGGTCACCGATGGCCAAGCAGGAGGCTCTGTCCTCAGGGCTGCAGGGGCCCGCTGTGACATTTGTCCATTCAAAAAATAGCCGGGCTCGGTGGCTCAGCCTGTCATCCTGCGCCTTTGGGAGGCCGAGGTGAGTGGATTGCCTGAGCCCGCAGGTTTGAGACCCACCTGGGCCACTTGGCGAGACCTCATCTCTACAACAAATTAAAAAATCAACCGGTAGCGCATGCCTGTAATTCCGGCTACTCGGAAGGCTGAGGCGGAAGGTTCACCAGAGCCCAGCGGGTCGAGGCTGCGGTGGCCGGGAGCGGTCACTGCATCCCAGTCTGGGCGACAGAGTGAGACTCCAACTCAAAAAAAAAAAAAAAATACATCAGGTGCCTGACGGGCTCTGGCAGCACCACTCTAGGCAGAGACGCACCCCTGCCCTGTGGCACTGAGGTTCTCTTGAGCAGATGCAGTCACTGCTGGAGAGAAAATGCTCTCAGGTCCTAAGGAGCATGATGAAGCAGGGAGAGGAGGAGGGAGCTCCAGAGGGTCCCACTGTCCGTGGGGTGACCAGGGAGGCCTCTGAGAAGGGGACGTCTGGGGGAGGGCCTGAGGAGGGCAGGGAGAGAGCCAGGGGAACAGCATTCCAGCCGGGGAACAGGAAGTGCGAAGACTCTTCGATGGGGAAAGGAGGAGCAGCGTGGCGGGAGCAGCAGTGGCCAGCGCAGTCTCCAGGAGGGCTGGTCAGGGGGTTCTGAGGACTGTGGCTCTGACTTGGAGCAGAACTGGGGGCCGCGCCCAAGGGCTGGAGCAGAGGAGAGCCATGGCCTGGCTTTTATTCTAACGGTGCTGTGGTGGGGGCAGTTTACCTGGGCCACCGATGGAGGTGGGGAGGCCCGTGGGGGGAGGTGGTGGCCATGGGCTAGGGGAGTGGCGGCAGCGGATTGTACCTGGACATGGTCCCAGTGTCTTGGACGTGGCAGCGTGCGGTCGCACGGCTGGGTGAGGGGACGGCAGCGCGGCCCTGGGCTCTCAGCTTCCCTGCCCGGGCCTCTGCCCCTGCCCCAAGGGCCCCACGGCCCTGGCCACCCCACCCAGGCTCATCCCTTGTCCCCAAGGCTCTGTTCCACCCCAGAGCCAGATGGGAAGTGGACAGGAAGCAGGAGGAAGCACTGGGTCGATCCCAGTGTCCTGGCCAATCTGTTCCCATCAGTGGGAGGATTTCCGGGCCTGAATGGCCGGAAATGTTGGGATGGGACCCTTCACCCGGGAAGAGCAGGCGGAGAGGGAGGGGTCCCTACTCCACCTCACTGCCTCTGCTGCTGGACAGAGAAGCCAAAAGACTTTGGAAGCCCACTGTGGCCGGGCCGCAGTTTGAGGGACTGTGGTTAGATGTCAGGAAGGACTTTCCAGCAGGGGAGGCTAGCAACGAGGAGCCCTAGGATGTCAGAACGGGGTTGGGGGGCTGTCAGACGATGTCTCAGTGAGGAGCCTTTGTCCTCAGGAGCTAGGGGAACCCACAATTTTATCTTTTATCTCAACTTTCTTTTTTTTTTTGAGTGGGAGTCTCACTCTGTCGCCTAGACTGGAGTGCAGTGGCCGCTACTTTCTTTGTTTTAAATACTTAAATATTTGGTTTTCAATAAGGCTTTGAGGAAACGTTTTGCCAGTGTTCAGCCTCCCCTCCCAAAGCTGCAGATGGGAAGACTGAAGCCTTTCCTATCCAGAGAGCTGGGATCCAGCCCAATACTACCGAGAGTGGTTAGCGCTGGTTGTTTCTGTCCACGCATTCCCTTGAGCAACGCCTCTTGAACTCCGACCAGGTTTCAGGCTCTGTGCTGAACAGCAAATGAGACAAAGTCAGCCCCCTTGTGGGGGCATCAGATAACTGACAGTCAACAAATAGTTGCAACACAGGCACGGTGGCTCACGCCTGTAATCCCAGCACTTTGGGAGGCTGAGGCGAGAGGATCGGTTGAGCCCAGAAGTTTGAGACCAGCCTGGGCAACATAGCAAGACCTCGTCTCTACAAAAAAAAAAAAAAATTAGCCAGGCATGGTGTTTTGCACCTGTAGTCCCAGATACCTAGGAGGCTGAAGCAGGAGGATCGCTTGAGGCCAGGAATTTGAGGCTGTGGTGAGCCATGATTGTGACACTACCCTCCAGCCTGGCTGACGGAGTGAGACCTTGACTCAAAGAACAATAACAACAGCAAAAACCCACCACAACAATAAAAAACAAACAAAACTCCCAAGTAATTGTAAAGTCTTCTCAGGTAGAAATTAGAAAAACTGGCCGGGCTCGGTGGCTCAGCCTGTCATCCCAGCACTTTGGGAGGCCGAGGCGAGTGGATTGCCTGAGCCCACGGGTTCAAGACCTGCCCAGGCAACTTGGTGAAACCTCGTCTCTACAATAAATCAAAAATCAGCCGGGTGTGGTAGCATGCGGCTGTTGTTCTGGCTACTTGGAAGGCTGAGGCGGAATGATCGCCAGAGCCCAGCAAGGCGAGGCTGCGGTGGCCGGGAGCGTGCCACTGCAGTCCAGCCTGGGCGCCAGAGTGAGACTCCAACTCAAAAAAAAAAAGGAAATTGGAAAAATTGAAAATGAAACAGAGTTGGGGCAGACAGTAAAGGATGAGGGACTGTTCTAGATGGGGTGGTCAGGGAAGACTTCTCTGAGGAGGTGACATAAAGCAGAGCCCTGAATAAAGTAGGAGCAAGGACAAGCCTCGGGAAAATCTGGAGGGAGAGCATTCTAGGCAGAGGGAACAGAAAGTGCAAAGACCCTGTGGCCAAAATGAGTTGGCAAGGAGGCCAATGGAGCTGGGGCAGAACAAGGGACAGAGTGAGTGAGGGAGATGGGCTGAGAGGTTGGTGGGTGGCCACTGGGCATCCCAGGCCACTGGCCGCTGGGGCCATAGGTTGGGGAACATATGACCTGGCTCATGCCTGTTTCTCTGGTGTAATGGTGGTGTCGCTTACTCTCACATGGGGAGAGAAGTTCCGATTTGGATGATCCACTACAGAGCCATGGAGAGCTTAGAGTTTGTTCTTGAAGAGATGGAGCCAGCCGGGTGCGGCGGCCCAAGCCTGTCATCCCAGCACTTTGGGAGGCAGAGGCGAGAGGATTGCCTGAGCTCAGGGGTTCGAGACCAGCCTGAGTAACATGGTGAGACCTCGTCTCTACAATAAATCAAAAAAATATAGTCGGGTGTAACGGCACATGCTTGTAGTTCCAGCTACCTGGAAGGCTGAGGCAGAAGGAGCGCCTGAGCACAGCAGGTGGAGACTGCGGTGGCCATGAGGCAACACTCCAGCGTGGGTGGCAGAGGGAGACTCCGACTCAAAAAAAAAAAAGAGAGAGATGGAGCCACCGGGGGGTTGGGTGGGGAGGGCATGCCCAGATCTGCTAAGGTTTTAGCCTCAGGCACCCTCTGCCCACAGGGTGGAAGCTGCCTGTGGGTGAGTAGAGACGGGGAGGGGTGGCCAGCTGGGGTGGGGCCGACACAGGGGAGAAGAGGTCGGGAAGGTTTTGATGGCGGGACTTCCTGATGGATGGGGTGTGAGTGTGAGCCAAAGAAGAGAGGCAGCAATGACTGCGAGGGTTGTTTTTCCTTTTTATCTAATTAATTTCTTTATTTGGAGGCAAGGCTTTTACTCAGTTGCCCGGGTTGGGGTGCAGTTGGCATAATCACGGCTCCTCACAGCCTCGACCTGGGCTCAGGCAATCCTCCCGCATCCGCCTCCCGAGCAGCTGGGACTGCAGGCACACGCCGTGCCCAGCTAATTCTTTGGTTTCTCGTAGAGACGAGGCCCTGTCGAGGTGTTCAGGCTGGTCTCAGACCCCTGGGCTCGAGCAGTCCTCTCGCCTCAGCCTCCCAAGGGCTGGGATTATAGATGTGAGCCACCGTGCCCCGTGGACCACAAGGTTTTTGGCCCAAGCAGCAGGAAGGATGAAGCCGGCCTTGACAAGATGAGGCAGCCGGTGTGGGGAGGGTCAGGTTCTGCCCTGGATGTGACCCGTTCTCCAGCCGCCTTCAGGCCTCCACGGGGAGGCGCCAGGGAGCTGCTGAAGGGGCGAGCCCAGGTGCCTCAGAGCAGGGATGGCATTTAAGGCCACGCACAGGAGGAAGTGGCTGCTGGTGCCCTCGCGAGGGAGGAGGATATGTGTTCAGCCATCGGAAAAACAGCCCCCTCCAGCCTCCGGCCCGTCCAGGCTCCATCCTGGCCACCCGGGAGGCAGAGGGAGCCGATTCTGTAGCCCACTGTCATCAGTGGTGGCTCCACCATGCTGGGTGGCCGCGAGGGGGTCACTTTGTGCCGAGGAGTGAGCGCAGGATGGGAGAGGGAGGCTGAGCCCCATCCTGGCACGCTCCAGGGTTGAGTCAGGGACCGTGAGGGGCCTGGGGAAGCGAGGGAGGAGGAGAAAGAAAGCCGGGAACACGGTGTCCTGAGGGTGGGGAGAAGGCGGTCAGGAAGCGGCTCTGTGTTGAGCACGTAACAGTCATCACTCCCTGGTCCCTGGAGACAGCGCCATTAGGCAGAGGCTGTCATGATCCCTGATCTGCAGATGGAAAACCCAAGCTCGGAGAAGTGAAGGGCCCCGCCTGGGCTTGCACAGCTGGAGAGAGGAGGGGCAGCCGGGCCAGCAGACCCAGCAAGTGCCCCCTCCTGCCTTCCGGGGGAGCCTTCTGGGGTCCCAGGGGCCAGTGCTGCTCCAGGCAGGGGGCAGAGCCGGGCAGCCGGGGAGCCTCGCGGGACTGGGGTTACTCACGTCTGTTCTCTCCTCCCAGGGCGTCTGGAGAGCGGGAGACTGGCGGGGACTACGTGAAGGTAGGAGGGGCCGGACCGGGGCTTGGTCAGGGGACCCTGATGGTGGCAGAGCCTTGTTAGGAGCCGGACCTCACCATCTGGTCCCAAGAGGGGAGGGTCTCGGCACTTGGGGTCTGGTTTCATTCCCAGTCTCTTCTCGCCCACCTGCAATTATCCTCTCCCGGCCCCAAACTCAGGGCGCCCCAATATGTGTTGCCACCAGACCCACAGACCCACCTCCTGGACAGGGCCCCTCAGGCTGCAGTGCTCAGTCCCACCCAGTCTTTGAGTACCTACTGTGTGCTGGCTGCAGGAGGTGAGGCAGGAGAGGTGACTCAGCTCTCCATCGCAGATGGGCAGAGCTCACATTCTTCCAAAGCTTAACATGTCCTGGGCACTAGGAGTGTTGAGAATGCAGGAGTTTTGAAATGGAGCCAAGAAAGCAGAAGTAAGAACAATAACTGTAGGGTGTGGTGGCTCATGCCTGAAATCCCAGCACTTTGGAAGGCCAAAGTAGGAGGACTGCTTGAGCCCAGGATTTCAAGACCAGCCTGGGCAACATAGCAAGACCCCATCTCCACACACACACACACACACACACAATTAAATATGAGTCAGACATGGTGGCGTGCACTTGTAGTTTTTGCTACTGAGGAGGCTGAGGCAGAAGGATTGCCTGAGCCTGGGAGAGTGAGACTGCAGTGAGCCATGATCGTGCCATTGCACTTCAGCCTGGGTGATGGAGAGAGACCCCAACTCAGTAAATAAATAAATACTGATGATAATACTGATACGAGTCAGGTGCAGTGACTCACTCCTTTAATCCCAGCACTCTGGGAGACTGAGGCAAGAGGATTGTCTGAGCCCAGGGGTTCGAGACCAGTCTGGGCAACTTGGTGAGACCTCGTCTCTACAAGAAATAAAAAAATGAGCCAGGTAGCCGGGTGTGATGGTGCATAGCTACTTGGAAGGCTGAAATGGAAGGATCGCCTGAACCCAGCAGGTCGAGGCTGCGGTGGCCATGAGTGTGCCACTGCACTCCAGAGCCTGGGCGACAGAGTGAGACTCCGACTCAAAATAATAATAATAATAATAATAGTAATACAAGATAATACTTTGAGGGCCTACTGGGTGCAGACCCTGTGCTGGCCACGACCTGGAGGAGAGGCGTTCTCGACATGAATGAGGTCTTTGACTTCTTCCCCCGTCACTGGGCAGAGAGGGCTTTCTTGCACCCACTTGCAGATGGGAAACTTGAGGCCCAGAGAAGTGCAGTGACTTATCCAACGGTCACACAGCTACATGGAGGAGAGCTGGGATTACACCCCAAGTTTGGTACCAAGACTATAGCAACAGCCCTCAACCTTCCACACACCTTGACCCAGGCCCGTGCTGAGTTCTGAGCATACAGTAGGGGCAGAGAGCACCGAGCCCTGCACCAGAGGGCTTCTGTCCATGTGGGGACCAGGGCAGAAGCAGATGCCGGTTTGGGCTCATGGAGTCCGTCATCGAGTCTTAGCCGCAGATCTACCGCTTGCTCGCCCCTGGCCTTGGGCCTGTGCACCACCTTCGTCAACCTCGGGCTTGGCCTCCGTGGAATGGGGCAGTGGTGGTGCCTCCAGCCCTGGAGGCTATGGGCTCGATGAGTGCATGCCCACGAGTGAGGGACCTGAACCTGGAACAGGGCAGGTGGGTGGGCTCCTGCCCCGGGGCCACTGCAGCCCCTGGGTCGCTGTATCACTCAGTATAAGTGACTAGTGATGAGGGAGCCTGGGAATGCTCAAACTGATGCTCCCACACTCACATCTCGTGAGAAGCCACGGGAGCTCCAGAGGTGGGGGATGACCTTTTTTTTGTGTGTGTTGGAGTCTCACTCCATGGCCCAGGCTGGAGGGCAGTGGCACACTCAAGGCCACCGGAGCCTCGACCTGCTGGGCTCAGGCGGTCCTTTTGCCTCAGCCTTCCAAATGACTGGAACTACATTTGCACACTACCACGCCTGGCTTATTATTTTTTATTTATTGTAGAGACAAGGTCTCACCATGTTACCCAGGCTGGTCTCAAACCCCTGAGCTCAGGCAATCCTCTCGCCTCGGCCTCCCAAAGTGCTGGGCTTACAGACTTGAGCCACTGTGCCCCGCCCAGGAGATGACTTTCAGCTGGGGAGCTGGGAGGAGGAGATCAAGGAAGGCTTTCTGGAGGAGGAGACATTAAAGCCTGGCCGTTGCAGTTGACCAGGAATATCCACCAGTATCTCTCCCTGAATGAAATGCTGGAAAGGAGACAAAGATGGTCACAGATGGGTAGGAGGGTCATCCTGGCAGAGGCCAGGGTGTCGGCAATGTCAGAAAGCAGGCTGGGCAAGCCCAGGAAACACAGCCGGGGTGGCAGAAGCTCCAGAACCCTTAACCACAGTGGGAGGGTTAGGGTTAGAGTTTGGGCGGGAAACACCGGGGGCAAATTTCAGCACCCCCCAAATTCCAGCTGCCTGGTGAGGGAGAGAGCCCTGTGTAGGTTGTTAGCTTTCTTTTCTTCCTTTATTTTTTCTTTCATATGTATGTATATTTCTTTTTAGAGACAGGTTCCCGCTCCGCCTTGCAGGCTGGAGTGCACTGGCATGGTCGTAGCTCACTGCAGCCTTGGACTCCTCCCGCCTCAGTCTCCCAAAGTTCTGGTACTACCAGCGTGAGCCATTGTGCCTGGCTGGCTTTTGTTTGTCTCCATCTCTAAAAAAAGTTAGAAAATTAGCTGGGTATGGAGGTGTGTGCCTGTAGTCCCAGCTCTCGGGAGGCTGAGGTGGAAGGGTCGCCTGAGCCCAGGAGCTGGAGGCTGCGGCGAGCTTGATCGCGCCAGTGCACTCCAGCCTGGGAGGCAGAGTGAGACCCTGACGCAAGTTTTTAAAAAGAAAGAAGCACTCCTCGCTCCCCGGAGCTGCTCAAACAGTCTCCCAAAGGAGAGGGTCGGGCGGATGCTAGTGTTCGATTCCAGACTGCGTGAGGGTTTCTAAGTCCCTCTCCCGGACGGTCCTCTGCGAGGGG
>NW_007113202.1:23337-26633 GCF_000164805.1 Carlito syrichta | reverse complement strand
CGGCCACCTTGGGACCCTGGCCCCGGCACAGGACCAGAGAGGGGCTTAGTGTGGAGTGACTGGAGTCCGAGGCTCAGATAGCTCTGGAGCTGGGAGCCGTGGTGTCTTGAGAGCACTGTGGATTGGGGTAGACTGAGGCAGCGAGTGGGCCGGAGGACCCTCTGACTCTGGGCAACAGGGGCCGCAGGGAGAGGCTCCCTTGGGGCGAAGCCAGGCCCTTTTCCGCCCCCTCACCGGTCCGCCCTCTCGCCGGCCCAGGGGTCTCCCTCTGAGTGGCCATCTCTGGGGCAAGGGGCGGAAGGACCGTCTGGTGCCCTGCCGCGGCAAGAACGTCTGCGTGCTAGCGCAGGGCTCCGGGGCGCAGCCCCCTCCCTGCAGCGGGGGGCCAGGTTCTGTCACGGCACCCGTTGTGCTGATGGAGAAGCTGAGACCTGGAGAGCCTCGCAGCACAGCCAGGATGCGGCTGGGCTCTGCGCCGGGCGCGCCAGGCGCGCCGGGCACTGGAGCTCACTGCCCCGGCCGAGGGCCGCCAGATCCGTCAGCCTCCAGCCTCAGGCCGTAGCCAGGAAACCAGGACTCTCCCTCCTGCAGGTGGGAGGGCGGAGGGCTGGCGCGATCTCAGCGTGTGACCTTGGGCTTCCCTCCGGGGCTGCGGTTTCCCAGTCTGGCAGGGATCGCTTGGGACTACGGTGAGGAAGGGCCTTGGGAGCTGTCAGGCGACGAAGGGCCTTGGGAGCTGTCAGGCGACGCAGCCGTCCGCGTGGGGGCTGCTGTGTCGCCTGACGTGCCCTCCCACCCCCACGCCGGATAACTCAGCCTCCCCGGTTGCGTCCTTGTCCATTCAGCTCTGCGGTTGCCTTCCCCCTTCCTCCTTTCCTTCCTTCCCTTCTTTCTTCCTGTCCACGCTCTTCGTGAGATGAGTTTGTCTCACTGTGTCGCCCAGGCTGGTCTCAAGCTCCCGGGCTCAAGCAGTCCTCCCGCCTCAGCCTCCCGAAGTGCTGGGATTACAGGCGTGAGCCCCTGCGCCCCGCCAGTGGCTGTATGGTTTTGTTCATGCCTTTGCCTTCAGTACCCGCCGCCTCGCCTCCTGGATTCACCTGTAGAAATGCTCTCTGCCCTCACTGCAAGATCAGTGTGGTGGCCCCGATGCACAATGAGTGTTACGTGCCGCCCTCTCCTCCAGGAAGGCTTCCCTGGCCCCTCCACCTCACCCACACTTAGTCTCCTCCTCTTTGGCGCTGTCCGGGACTGTGGTGCTGACCGCAGTCTGCTCAGAGCCTCTGCGGCTTTTGCCGCTGTCCTCCGCCCAGGGGCTTCCTGGAGGACAGAGCTGGGTTTGTGCGGCACCACACCCACCCGGCACAGAGTGCAGGGCCTGGAGGGCAGCAGGTCTTGCTTGGTGGGATTAGATGACGTTTCTGTGCTTCTTACCCACGGGTAAGGACCGGGTGCATTGGTGTGCGTTGGTGGCCCCCGAGGTCCAGGATGGAGGGGTCCACCTGGGGCAGGGTGGAGTCGGGAGCGAAGGCAGCAGGGGGCCGTGAACTCGAACCAACTCCTTCTGTGTCCCCCAGTTCTCCAAGGAGAAGTACATCTTGGACTCGTCGCCAGAGAAGCTGCACAAGGAGTTGGAGGAGGAGCTCAAGCTCAGCAGCACGGACCTCCGCAGCCATGCCTGGTACCACGGCCGCATCCCCCGAGAAGTGAGTGGGCCCGAGCCGGGCCTCGGCCCCGGTCCCTCCCCCCACCCGGGCCCGCCCAGCCCGGTCCCGACCCGTGCTCGGCAGGCTCAGCCAGAGTGGCCTGGGCTGGAGCTCGGCGCTGTCATGCACTGACTGTGCGACCTTGAACAGGTGACGCATCCCTCGGGGCCTCCGTTTCCTCATCTGTAACGCGGGGCACGATGATAGCGCCAGCCTCACAGGGTGACTGTGGGAGGGAAGTGAGACCGTGCGGGTAACGTGCTTCACATGGCTGGCCCCGGCGAGCTCAACGAATGGCGTCCTTTGTTGCTATTATTGCTACGTTGTGGCTGCTGGTCTATATGTCTGCCAATAGTGTTTGGTTCGTATCGATCTTCGAACTACTGTCTTTTTTTCTTTTTTTGGGTAGAGACGCGGTCTCAGTCGGTCACCCAGGCTGGCCTTGAACTCCTTGGCTCACGTGGGCTTCCTGCCTTGGCCTCCCAAAGTGCTGGGATTGTAGGTGTGAGCCACCGTGCCTGGCCAATTTTTTTGTCATTTTTTTATTTTTTAGAGACAGGTTCTTGCTGTGTCGCCCAGGCTGGAGCGCAGGGGTGCGATCATAGCCCACGGCAGCCTCGAACTCCTGGGCTCAAGTGATCCTCCTGCCTCAGCCTTCCCAGTAGCTGGGACTGTAGGCAGGTGCCACCACACCTGGCTCATTTGTTCTTTTTTTTGTAGAGATAAGATTTCGTTATGTTGCCCAGGCTGGTCTTAAACTCCTGGCTCAAGTGATCCTCCCACCTCGGCCTCCCAAAGTGAGCCACTGTACCTGGCCTGGGCTACTCGGTTTTGGCAAAGTTGTTTCTGGGCGGAAGTGCCTTTATTTAACGCAGACTTGGGCTGATAGATCACTTACACTCTCATCCATGCCCAGCACCAGATCTGCCAGGACCTGTGCTGGGCACTAAGGATGTGGAGATAGATGACGTGGTGGCGTCCCTTGAGGGCTGGTGGCTCAGGGTGGGCAGGCAAGCAGGCAGAGTCTAGTGAAGAAGTGGAGGAGTCGAGCACCCAGCATGAATGCGGACGAGCCCTGAGGCGGAGGCGCTGGGCAGGAAGGCCTTGTGCGACGCATCGGAGTTCACCAGGCGGGCAGGGCAGGAAGGGTGCTGGACAAGAAGGCAGCTGAGGGTGCGAGGGCCCAGGGACATGTGGGAGCGCTGAGGGGCTGGAGGGCTGAGGGTTGGGAGTTCACTCTGCTCAGTGAGCACCCGGAGGAGACCCCAGCCTCAGGCCAGTGACCCCGCCTCTCCAGACCCTGGACCTCTGTGACTTCCCTCCCAGGATTCTTTTTTAAAGCTTTCGTTTTTTTAGTTTGAGTTGGGGTCCCCCAACTCAACAGACTCTGCTGCCCAGATTGGAATACAGTGGCACAATCAAGGCTCACCACAGCCTTGGCCTCCTGGGCTCAGGCGATCCCTCTGCCTCAGCCTTAGCCTCCCAAGTCGCTGAGCGACGGGCGCGCGCCACCAGGCCCAGCTCACGGCTTCGTTTTTTGGAGAGACGAGAGCTTGCTGTGTCGCCCGGGCTGGTCTCCATCCTCCCACCCCA
>NW_007113202.1:22794-23017 GCF_000164805.1 Carlito syrichta | reverse complement strand
CTGTTCGAGCAGGAGAGCTTCGACCACGTGCCGGCGCTGGTGCGCTACCACGTGGGCAGCCGCAAGGCCGTGTCGGCGCAGAGCGGCGCCGTCATCTACTGCCCGGTCAACCGCACCTTCCCGCTGCGCTACCTGGAGGCCAGCTACGGCCTGGGCCCCTCGGGCCCCAAGGGCGGCCACGCGAAGCGGCGCAGCGCCACCGTGGCCGACGGGCTCACCGCCG
>NW_007113202.1:16486-22503 GCF_000164805.1 Carlito syrichta | reverse complement strand
GGGCGGGGCCCGGGGAGGCAGCCCCGGGCTGCAGGGCCAGCTCTGCACTTGCTGGCTGCGTGCCCTTGACCCTGTCGCGCCTCCTCTCTCGTCTCCACGTCCCTGCCTCCAAAGGCCCTCGCTCAGGAGCCCTCTCCGGCTGCGGGGCGCCCGGGCCTGTCCCGAACCAGAGACGGCCTGGTCACGGCCGCCCAACGCCACCCCCTCCCCCGCCCTTCCAGGCCAGGGCAGGCCTGGAGCAGAGGGCTTTGCAGGTGGGAACCACTGCACAGGGGACACAGTGTTCTCGAGACGCTTTGAGGACACCTGGGTGCCTCTGGGGCCAAGGCCAGTCCCTGGACCTCAGAAACAGCAGCCAGTGGGTCTCAAGGTCCTGCCCTGCCTGGCCTCCCGCCCGGCAGGCTGGCGCCCAAGCTCAGAGACTCCCACTTGCCCTGGGGGGTGGGTCCCACCCAGACGCCACACGCAAAGGTGGGGAAAGAGGCTTCAGGGGAGCTGCATGCTGGAGTGGTAAGTTCAAGATTCCAGCCCGTGGACTCCAGTGTCTGGTCTCCTTATTCCTGTGGCTTCCCCGGCTATTGGCAAAGACACCTGCTGGCATGTGCCCCCTGCATTTGGCTAGGTCCCCATCGCCGTAACCCCCTGGGCCTGGGTTGGGTGCTTCCAGCCAAGGAATTGATGGATGGAGACCCTGAGGGTAGCAGCCACTTGGACCGTAAACATCATGGGCTAGGATCCAAGGACAATGGGTGCCAGAGGCGCCTGAGCATCGTCTGGGAGCAGTGAGGAGGGGTCAGGATGGTGGGCCTAGCTTCCTGAGGCTCCCCACCCTTCCTGCTCGCCCCTCTCCCCGATAATACTCCAAGATGGGAGAAAGGCTCCAGGGAAGGGAACTGTTGCACAGATTGTGGACTGCACAAGGGCTTCTGGTGCAGTGGAGTGGTAAACTAAAATCCGTCCTGCCCTCGGCTTCTCTGAGCAGAGGATACATCATGTCTGCCCAGAGAACGGATGCAATTGACTAACTTGCACAAAGGTACCTTGTGGGCTAGTGGAGTTCTGGCCAGTACCTGCTTCCCGTCCTCCCCTGGGGACAGGAGACACAGGAGCCTGAGAAGCCTTATCCTCTTGGGCTGAACGAGGCAGTGTGGGAGGGGAATGCAGGTAGGGATGGAGAGAGGGCAGGATGACGTGTGGGGTGTGGCTGGAAGCCAGGTGGGCAGAGGCAGACCCCAGCTGGCTGGGCGCTGCAGTCCAGGTGCCCGTCTCTGCTCCTGACGGGCTGTGAGCCCTCGGCCCGCGTCCTCCCCTGGGCCTCAGTTTTTGCACCTGTCGGTTGGGAGGCTAGACTCGATAGACTCCAGGCCTCTCCTGCCTCTGGAGCTCCAGGGGCCGAGCCGGGGCCTCAGGCAGGCGGAGGCCCCTGACGCCAGGCTCCCTACTCCGCAGCACGTCCCTGCCCCGCCCCCGGGACGCCATCCGCAGCTGCGCTCTCAGCATGGACCAGATCCCAGAGCTGCACTCGCCCGTGTCGCCCATCTCCGAGAGCCCCAGCTCCCCTGCCTACAGCACTGGTATGGCCCTGGAGGTGTGGGGCAGGAGGGGCGGGAATTTCTGTGGCCCTCGTGTGGTGGTGTGTGTTTCTGCCTTTTTTTTGAGTTGGGGTCTCACTCGGTCGCCCAGGCTGGAGTGCAGTGACACAGTCACGGCTACGGCAGCCTCGATCTCCTGGCTCAAGCTGTCTTCTGCCTCAGCTTCCTGAGTAGCTGGGATGACAGACGTGCAGCACCATCGTGCCCAGCCAATTAAAAAAATATATTTTGTCGAGATGGGATCTTGCTGTGTTGCTCAGACTGGTCTTGGACCCTGGGCTCAAGGATCCTCCTACCTTGGCCTCTCGGAGTGTTGGATTGTAGGCGTGAGCCACCGCACCCAGCCTTCTGCCTCTTTTCTGCGAGTAACGTCTGCCAGAATTGACATGAGACCCTGCTGGTGGAACCACGGGTGTCGACACGAAGGATAGCTCCGCGGCCTGTCTGTTCACACCAGCCTCGCGAGCCCCCATAGGGTGCCAGGCGTTGTGCAAGAAGCAGGTCCCAGGGTGTCTTCTGGAGTCGAGGAGGTGGGGGGGCGGGACTCAGGGCTGGGGAAGTGCCCACGGGCAGTCACACAGCACCCCACCCTCCGGCCAGCTGCCCCCTCTCCTGGCTGCTCCGCAGTGTCCTGCCTTGGCAGGGATTCATGTGACTTAAGGCATCCCTGCTTCCTAGTGGCCAGCTCAAGTCAGGCCATTCTGCTTTGTTCCTTTTCGTTTTTCTTTCTTTCTTTTTTTTGAATTGGTGTCTTACTCTGTCACCCAGGCTGGAGTTTAGTGGCATGGTTTACAGCTCACCATAACCTCCACCTCCTAGGCTCAAGCCATCCTCCTGCCTCAGCCTCCCAAATAGCTGGGACCAGAGGCATACACCAGCATTCCCAGCTAATTTTTTCTTTTTTTGAGTCAGAGTCTCACCCTTGTCGCCTAGGCTGGAGTGCCATGGCATGCTCACGGCCACTGCAGCCTCACCCTCCTGGGCTCAGGCGATCCTTCCCCCTCAGCTTTCCAAGTAGTTGGAACCACCGGTGTGCACCACCATGCCCGGCTAGTTTTTGTGATTTATAGCAGAGATGAGGTCTCACCAAGTTGCCCAGGCTGGCTTGAACCCCTGGGCTCAGGCAATCCTCTTGCCTCAGCCTCCCAAAGTGCTGGGATTATAGTCTGAGCCACTGTGCCTGGTCAATGTTTTTCATTTTTTTATAGAGACAGAGTCTCACTATGTTGCCCAGATTGATCTCGAACTCCTGGGGTCAAGTGATCCTCCTGCCTCAGCCTCCCAAAGTGTGGGATTACAGGCATGAGCCACCACACCTGGCTTTTTTTTTTTTTTTTTTTTTATTGATAGGCTTTATTTCTTAGAGCAGTTTTAGGTTCACAGCAAAACTGAGTGGAAAGCAGAGAGCACTGTGCTTTCTTTTAAAGATAAAGAAAGTTTCTATGGTAGAAATATGCCACTAGCTCATTTCTAGGGGAAAAAAACAGTATTTCAGCAGGCTGTACTGTATGCAGAGCAGGCAAAGTGCCATGGGGGTGGCAGTCCCTGAGAGGTCACAAACCCTTCCCTAAGCACAGAGCTGCCAACTCTGTCGTAACTACAGACTTGCCTTCAGAGCAATACCTCTGAGCATAAAAGTGAAAATTCCTTGCCAGAAATGATTTACTGGACAATTTCTAAGCAGTGTGTGATAGTAAAGCAGCCCAGAAGTCAAGATGTAAATCCCAGCTGTCCTACCTGCTGGCTGGGCGACCCTGGGTGAGTCAGTTTACCTCTATAAACTTCAGTTTCCTCATGAGGACCATAAAATCACTCGCTTCCCAGGATGCTGACAGGGTAATGGACTAATGTGCAAAAAAGGAACTTGCATTGAGTAAGAGCTCAATAAATATCACTTCTGATTTTTTTTTTTAAGAGACAGAGTCAGGCAGGGTGTGGTGGCTCACATCTGCAATCCCAGCACTTTGGGAAGCTGAGGCGAGAGGACGGCCTGAGCCCAGGGTTCGAGACCAACCTGGGCAACTTGGTGAGATCTTGTCACTACAATAAAATTTTAAAAATTAGCCAGGCATGGTGGTGTATTTCTGGCTATTTGGAAGGCTGAGATGGAAGGATCACCTGAGCCCAGCAGGTCAAGACTGTGGTAGCTGTGAGCATGCCACTGCACTCCAGCCTGTGTGACAGAGTGATACTCCAGCTCAAAACAAAACAAAACAAAACAAAACCAGACAAACAAACAAACAAAAAGAGACAGTTTCACTCACTCTGTTGCCCAGGCTGGAGTGTAGTGGCACGATCGTGGCTCACCGTAGCCTCAACCTCCTGGGCTCAGGCGATCCTTCCGCCTCAGCCTCTGGAATAGCAGGGACTACAGGCATGTGCTTCCACACCTGGCTTATTTTTTGATACTGTGTAGAGAAGGGGTCTCGCTGTGTTGCCCAGGCTGGGAGGGAGCCTTGCCCTGGTGGGAACTGCAGGAACTAGACCTCTCTCTCTCTGCCTCTCTGCAGTGACTCGTGTCCACGCCGCCCCCGCAGCTCCCTCTGCCACAGCACTGCCTGCCTCCCCTGGTGCCTGTCATTCCAGCGAGCCCCAGCTGTGTTCTGGAAGTGCCCCGAAGCCCCCTGGGGAGTCGGACAAAGTCCCCCATGCCAGCCCCTCCCACACCCTCTGCAAGGCCTCCCCGTCACCATCACTCAGCAGCTACAGCGACCCAGACTCTGGCCATTACTGCCAGCTGCAGCCTCCCGTCCACGGCAGTCGAGAGTGGGCGGCGGCTGAGGCTTCCAGCAGGCAGACCAAGAGCTGTGCGGAGAAGCTCAAGGAACTGTCAGAAAATGGGGCTCCCGAG
The DNA here is from genome assembly GCF_000164805.1 of Carlito syrichta. Lineage (NCBI taxonomy): Eukaryota > Metazoa > Chordata > Mammalia > Primates > Tarsiidae > Carlito > Carlito syrichta. The sequence goes on along the minus strand of NW_007113202.1, from coordinate 18,060 downwards.
GGAGACGGGGGCCAGGCCTTCACGGTCCCCGTCGTGGAGGCCACCTCGTCCTTCAACCCAGCCACCTTCCAGTCACTGCTGATCCCCAAGGATAACCGGCCGCTGGAGGTAGGCCTTCTGCGCAAGGTCAAGGAGCTGCTGACCGAGGTGGATGCCCGGACGCTGGCCCGGCATGTCACCAAGGTGGACTGCCTGGTAGGTGCTGGGTGTGCAAGGTGGTAGGGCAGCACATCTGTTCTCTGGCTTTGGGACAGGGGTCAGGGTGGTGAGAGTGAGAGGCTGGTTCCCAAACTCCCCAGGGAGAGCGAGTGGGCCTGGATTCTGGCTCCATGGCTGTCCTTTATCTGCTCTGTGACTCTGGGCTGGTCGTTTTGTCTCTCTGGGCCTCCATTTTCTCCTTTTAAAAAATCAAGCCGGGCATGGTAGTGCATGCCTGTAATCCCAGCACCTTGGGAGGCCAAGGTGGGAGGATTGCTTGAACCCAGGAGTTCGAGACTAGCCTGGGCAACACAGTAAGACCTCATCTCTACAAAAAAAAAAAAATGTATTTTAGTAAGCCAGTGATGTGCACCTGCAGTCCCATGAGAGGCTGAGGTGGAAGGACCACCTGAGCCCAGGAGCTGGAGGTTGTGGTGAGCCCACATTGTGCCACTGCTCTCCAGCCTAGGCGACAGGGTGAGACCCCGACTCAAAAAAAGCAAGCAGAAACTAGGATTCCTTGCTTCCTCCAGATGTCAGTTTGGCACTGGAAATGGGAGACCCTTGGGGACACCTCCCGAGTGAGCCTGGTGCAAGTCTGCCGGCTGGTCCAGGGGCTGGGAGAGGCCCGACTGTCCGCCCCCACGCCCCCTGGTGGACAAACAGGCAATAAACCGCTTCATTGACCCCTACCTTGTCAACACCTGGGCCTTTGCTTTGAGTCTTTGACCGTCGAAGAGCTCGGTTCTCCCCGTGTCTCTCTTCCTTTACAGTTTGGGAGGGATTGATTACAGGGTTGCACTGCTCTCAGAGCTCAGGAAGCAAGAAGAGAGACAAAGCAGAGATGTTGCTCCGTGTAGAGTGCTGGGCGGGAGGGAGGAACCCGGGTTCTTGACTAGTGTGTGACCTTGGGCAAGCCCATTCCCTCCTTGGGCTTCAGGCTTTCCCTCTGGAATACAGGTGTCCTAGTCCTTGCTCTTAACTGAAGATTGAATATTCCAGGTACCTCTGGGCATTTTCCCATGTATCCCCCATGTCCCAGACGCGGGAACTGAGGCTCACTCAGAAAGGCAGAATCACTTGCTCCGTGTCAGAGGGTTAGCGGTGGAGCTGGGATTCAAACCCGGCCTCTCAGCCAGGCAACCCCTTTGAGTAAAGTTCTCTTGACTCGCAGACGGCTCAGGCCAGCCCTGGCAGGAAATCAGTCAGCCCTCTGGGTGTCTCTGCAGGTTGCTAGGATACTGGGCGTTACCAAGGAGATGCAGACCCTGATGGGAGTGCGCTGGGGCATGGAGCTGCTCACCCTCCCCCATGGCCGGCAGCTACGACTGGACCTGCTGGAACGGTGAGGCGAGCGCGCACTCGGGGACTCGCAG
>NW_007113202.1:15641-16466 GCF_000164805.1 Carlito syrichta | reverse complement strand
CGCGCCCTCGCGTGTCCCGCCAGCAGCCAGCCCGAGTCCCCAAAGACCGTCCTCCGGCTCCGCCTTGGCCTTCCTTTTGCGTCCCCTGCGCCACCGTCACCTTGTCCACAGCCTCGGCCCCGCCCTCCCGCCTTGGCCTCTTTCCGTTCATGCTGGAAACGGCTCTGCGTGGGAATTCCGCTGGTCAATCACGAGCCCTCCAGCCCGGCGCTCAGGCCCCGCCCCTTCGCGTACTGACCAATCAGAAGCCTTGCCGTCCTTCACTCTGGCCGCGTCCCCTTCTCTCATTGAAGGATTACGGGCTCTCACTGTGGCTCTGCCCTCCGCCCCTCCCCGCGAGCTGGGCCCCGCCCCCGGCGCATACTGTCCAATCAGAAGTCATCAGCCTGGCCGTCCATCACTCTGGCCGCGCCCCCTTGCCGCATTACAGGCTCTCCGCGTCTCTGGCCTCCGTCCCGCCCCCGAACTCGGCCCCGCCCCCGGCACATGCGGTCCAATCAGGAGCCTTTAGCCTGGCCTTCCATCACTCTGGCCGCGCCCCCTTGCCGCATTACAGGCTCTCCGCGTCTCTGGCCTCCGTCCCGCCCCCGAACTCGGCACCGCCCCCGGCACATGCGGTCCAATCAGGAGCCTTTAGCCTTGCCTTCCATCACTTTGGCCGCGCCCCCTTGCCGCACTGACGCGTCACAGGCCCTCTGCGCTTCTGCCCTCGGCCCCGGCCCCTCTGACCCGGCCTCTCCGACAGGTTCCACACCATGTCCATCATGCTGGCCGTGGACATCCTGGGCTGCACGGGCTCTGCCAAGGAGCGGGCGGCGCTGCTGC
>NW_007113202.1:14299-15489 GCF_000164805.1 Carlito syrichta | reverse complement strand
GGGCCCCGCCTAGAGCCGGGCGTCCATCCGTGGGACTGTCTGGAAGAGCCCCACGGTTCTTGGGGATGGCTGTCAGTCAGCGCTTTGTGCGTTTCCAGGCAGCACTGGTGAGACAGTAACCCGGAGAACTGGGTTTTGCAAGTGCAGGCCAACCCCACATTCTTCCCCTTTTTTGGGCCTTCTGAACTTGTAAAATGAATGAGGAGTGTTATCATTATGTGAGTGTGAAGAATAAGAATAAAACAGGCCCAACAGGGTGGCTCACGCCTGTAATCCCAGCACTTTGGGAGGCCAAGACGGGAGATTGCTCGAGCCCAGGAGTTCAAGACAAGCCTGGGCAACATAGCAAGACCTTGTCTCTACAAATAATAAAAAAAGTTAGCCAGGCGTGGTGACGTGTGCCTGTAGTCTCAGCTACTTGGGAGGCTGAATCGGGCGGATTGCCTGAGCCCAAGATGTCGAGACTGCAATGAGCGGTGATCCTACTGCTGTACTCCAGCCTGGACAGCCAAGTGAGCCCCTGACTCAAAAAACAGAATAAGATGGCTGTCGTTCGGTGAGCACTTACTGCAGGCCAGGTGCTATGGGCCAGGCCTCAGTACAATCTCATGCCTTTATTGGTTTACAAGTGGGGTCTCTGACACAAAGCGGTACTTGCCTAAGGCCACACAGGCGGAGGGTGAAAGAATTAGGATTCGACCCCAGCCTGGCTGACTTCAGAGCTGAGCCCAACTAATACTTGGGAACAACAAGGTCGCAGAGGCAGTGCCACTCATTTTCGGAATAACCCCAGGCAAGTCATTCCCCTCTCTGAGCCTTAGCACCCTCATCTGTAAGCTGGGTCGTTGCCAGGGCTGCTCAGGAGACACAAAAAGCCGTCAGCACCGTCCCTGGTGCATGAGTGATGGCCATGATGGTAATCGTCATCCCGCATCTGGGTGTCCCTTCGGGGATGCCTGCATCCAACGGCCCCTGCTGGCCCCGTCCCGGGCTGCTCTCTCACGGTCTGGTCTCCCCAGATTTCCCGGCTGGAGCAGACATGGGTGACCCTGCGGCAGCGACACACCGAGGGGGCCATCCTGTACGAGAAGAAGCTCAAGCCTTTTCTCAAGAGCCTCAACGAGGGCAAAGGTACCTCCCCACCTTCCTGCGCGACCTGGGACAGGTTCCAACCCTCTCCGGGCGGCGAA
>NW_007113202.1:10626-13808 GCF_000164805.1 Carlito syrichta | reverse complement strand
GCACAGTGGCGCACCACGGAGGCCGGTACCACACCAACGCGGAGGCCAAGCTGCAAGGTGGGTGGCACTGGCGTCTGGGGTCCTGTGCCCGGGCCTCCCGCCGCCTGGCCCTGCTGCCCTCGCCTCCAGGCGCCGGCCACGTTTCCCCTCCCCGCCCGCCTCTTTCTTCCCACGCTCGCCAGTTCACCAGGCAAACTGGAATCGGAGATGATTCCAAGAGCAGCTCAGCAGCCACACAGCCTGGCTGTGCTCGGTGTGCTCTTCTGTGAAGTGGGCGGCCTACAGGGCTGCTTTGCAAGGCTGTTGTTCACACGGTGCTCAGCCTGGGGCGCTGGGACCAAGGCAGGCCTGCCCAGTCTCCAGCGAGCTCAGTCTGGTCGAAAGGCGGGCACCCTCTCTCGAGAGGAGCAGAGGGAAAGTGGCTCCAACCCCTCCTGCTGCTTTCCACACGGTTTCAGTCCTGGTAATTCACAAATTGGAAATTGCAGCGAGCAAAAGCAAGGTAAAAGAATTATGTACGTTACCCAGAGACAAATGCTGTGAACGCTCTAGTGCGTCTTTCCCACCTTTTTCTTTTTCAGCACTTACTTACAACATGTATCTATGTTTCTTAGACAGACATTTGGAACGTGCCCGGGTGCGGTGGCTCATGCCATCATCCTGGCACTTTGGGAGGCCGAGGCAGAAGGGGCGTCTGGGCCCAGGAGCTCAAGGCCAGCCTGGGCCACATAGCGAGACCTCATCACTGCAAAAAGTCAAAAGAGTTAGCGGGCTGTGGTGGTGTGTGCCTGTAGTTCCAGCCCCTTGGGAGGCTGAGGCAGGAGGTTACCCAAGCCCAGGAGGTCGAGGCTGCAGTGAGCCACGATCATGCCACTGCGCTCCAGCCTGGGGGACAAACTGAAACCTTCCCAATCCAAAAAGAAAGAAAAGAAAAAGAAACCACTGAGATTTACAGAATACAAAAACATGAAAAGAAAAACCACTCAAGATCTTCAAAAAGTTAACATTGAAATTTCACGTCCTGGTCGTTTAAAAATCGTATGCTGCAACCAGCGGGACAAAGGGGTTCCACTCCACGGTCATGTTCATTCACAAGCCTCACTGCATCCGGGGTGGGGGTCCCTATGAGCAGGGCCCTGAAGGGTGCTGCACCTCCGGCTGGGAGTCCCAGCTGCCTGCCACATGGTGGTCCCTGACTCTGTGTCCCCTCCCCTCAGGGTTCCAGGCTCGGCCAGAGCTCCTGGAGGTGTTCAGCACGGAGTTCCAGATGCGCCTCCTCTGGGGCAGCCAGGGCGCCAGCAGCAGCCAGGCCCAGCGCTACGAGAAGTTCGACAAGGTCCTCACGGCCCTGTCCCACAAGCTGGAGCCTGCCGTGCGCTCCAGCGAGCTGTGACCTCAGGGGCCTTCCCCTCTGCAGCTGCAGACAGCCTCGGGGCCGAGGGCTCACCTTGCCCCAGAGCACCCCAGGGACACTGTGATCAGCCCGAGAATGTGCTGGGTTCAATGCCAGGATCTCCCTGGCACCCCCAGGGTCCTGCGTGAACTCTAGGTTCCCACCCACTGCTCCACGCTCGCCAAGAACAGGGACCCCTGTTCCCCCACCAGCTTCTGCTGCCCCCCTTCCAGCGAGGGTCCCTGTTTCCAGCCACAGGAGTCTCCTCACTCCCCCCCCACCAAGGCCTCCATCTGGCTGTAAATAAGTCCGTCTGTTCTGTAAATAGATGTACAGAAGCTGTGTTCTTTCTTTCGTATAATAAACTTTTATGACTCTTTCTTGTGTCTCTCAGGGGGTCCTGGGGTAGAAGGAAGCACCTTTTCTCGGGTGAAAGTGAAAGCCTCATTCAACAAATACTTCTTATTTTATTTATTTCTTGAGTTGCAGTCTCACTCTGTCACCCAGGCCGGAGGGCAATGGCACAGTCATGGGTCTCAGTAGTCTCGACCCCCCAGGCTCAGAACAGTCCTCTCGCCTCCACCTCCCAAAGTGCTGGGATTGCAGGTGTGAGCCACCGCACCTGGCTGAAACTACCACTTTCCTTGCAGGCATTGAAATGTCCCAGAAGTCTCGGTGTGTGTGTGTGTGTGTGTGTGTCTGTGCGCTGGGGCGGGGGGCAGGGACTCTGAGGTAAGCTGTGAAGGCCCTTGTCTGGGCTCCCTTGCTCCAGGGGTGTGTGGGGGGAGGCGGTGCAGAGCAACACGATTCCAGGCCAGGCTGGAGGCGGGCAGCCTGGTCACAGAATCTGAAATGTCTGGAGTTCTTTGACAAAGAGAGTCCGATACCGAGGTGAGAGGATTGCCTGAGTTCACAGGTTGAGACCAGCCTGGACAACTTGGTGAGACCTCATCTCTACCATAAATCCAAAAATTAGCCAGGTGTGGTGGTGTGTGCCTGTAGTTCCAGCTACCGGGAAGGCTGAGGCAGAAGGATCGCCTGAGCTCAGCAGGTTAAGGCTGCGGTGGCTGTGAGCAGAGTGCCACCGCACGCCAGCCTGGGTGACGGTGAGATTCCAACTCAAAAAGAAAAAAGAAAAAGAGAGTCTGATAACATAGCATAGTGCATTGGATCTGTGGCAAGAGCCAGGCTTGGGTTTGGTTCGGTAGTTTGCCAGCTGGGTGGCCTTGGGTAAGAGACTTAACTTCTTCGGCCCCAAATTCCTCCTTAATGAAATCGGGACAGCAGACCCCTAGGATTGATGTTGAGCGCTTAGCAAGTACTTGCTGCCAGGTAAGGGAGAGCCCTGCTTCACAGAATGTCGACCGTTTCTTTTCTGATTTCTGGTCTTCTTAATTTTCGATTCGGGGGGCGCGTGTGCATGCTTGTGACGTGGACACGTTGTGCAGCGGTGGGGACCGGGTCTCAGAGGGCCCATTCCCCGGATAGGGAACACGGTACCCCGTAGGTAATTTCCGAACCCTGGCCCAGCTACCCCCCGTCGGTGTCCCAGTGTCCACTGTCTCCGCCTTCGCGACCCCTTGGCTCCCGCGCAGGAGTGAGAGCATGCGGGGTCTGGCTTTCTGGTTCTGAGTTCACTTAGGGCGATGACGGCCGGCTCCGTCCCTGTTGCCGCTGGGGACGTGGTTCCATCTTTCTGGCTGGTGGTCCTGTACTGAGGACCCGCGGAGCGGAAACACGGTGTGTCGTATCTCGTGGCGTGCCACCGAGCCTCGGTCCAGCAGGGCCT